>NC_081553.1:46038488-46080988 GCF_963082655.1 Stomoxys calcitrans | reverse complement strand
CATACGTAAGTATGCGTGTGTTTGTGTGTGTGAATATGTCTGCTTGTGTAACTTTTAATTATAACAAAGGACACCATTAAAAAGGGCCACACACACGCAGGGGGTAAAAAGAGAGAGTAAGAGAGAGTGGAAGAGCACAAAGGGCGCATTTAAGCTTTAGTCTAAAAAGGGTAAACTGCTTTTGTTGGATTAAGTGTAATGGGATATGTGCCAATTCAAATTAAAATTGAAGGAATTCTTCTTATACCAGTTTTACAGTTTTTATGGCTGAACTTTCTTCAGTTGCTAAGTGCTTGCCTCAATTTGAAATCCAATACTAACTAAGTTCAAATTTTAATGATTATTGGAGCTTAAATGTTAGTTCTTGGAATTTCTTTTAACTTCGAAGTTGACAAATGTTAGGGAGTTAAGACAGCGTTAATTGCATAGCATTGCAAAAGAGAGAATAGTTTTAGTTGCTACTAAGAAAGCAGTTTTCCTTGTAATTTATTTTCTTTTCTTTTGGAGACAGAAGAAAAATCGATTCAACACTTTTCTATTTGTTTATGAAAAATAAGTAAGGTAATGCAAAAGTTGGGAGGTGTTGACAATAGAATGCTCTACACTTACCTTGTAATTGGAAATTGGGAGTTATGTCAGATATCCGGCCCATTGACATACAGATTTAGTGCGAGGCAGCCACTACGGCTGCCAGACTTAAGGCGAAGGGAAATTGGTTTGAGGATGGGAGCAGCTCATAACATCGCGGTATAATCAAGGCGACGATAGGAAATCTGGATGGAAGGGAAGAGGTTTCAGATCGAATACCTGAGACGACACTTGAGGTCGAGTACGGGGTACTGCTGCCAGCGGCTCAGTCTTGGACTGCCGGAACCCTTGTATTGCCGTCTGGATTATCATGTTATACGAATGGATCAAAGCTAGTGGACAGAGAACCCAGGGACAGAAATTGCCCATAAGGGCAACAACAACCAGAAGGGCAAGGTCGAGATCAGTCTCGGAATGTAAGAAGAAGACTAACTTCTTCTCTGAAAAGGGCACAATATGCATTGGGTGGCGGGTCATAACGGAATAAGGGGGATTGAAAGAGGAAACGATTTGGCAGTGAAGGCCAAAGGACTGGTTTGTTGGTTAACCCAAAGCCTTTCGGGTCGACGCAGTCCGAGTTAAGGGAGTGGTCGACTAACGCATGTAACACTGTAGAATAGCGAAACGGTCGGTAGGACGGATTTATTTGGGGAGATCCGGATCATGAGAAGACAAGGCTATTACTGAAAGGAAGTAAGAAGGAGATCAATAAAGTTTTCGGTATCATAACTGCACACATAAGGAAGTAAGAATATCAGTATAGCTTTAGCAAAATCGTTGGGGCAAGGAATAGCATGTGTAGGGCATGTGGGGAAGATGATTAGACGTGGCGTGGAATTTCATAGAAATCGGCCCAGATTTAGATATAGCTGTCTAGTATGTAAGATATTCAGGGCAACGGGTCTCGTATAGATCCACACAAATTATTATTTTGTTGTTGTTTTTGTTATCTACATACAAAATTATATTTCAAAGCTACCACTCGGGATACCACATTTCTAAAGATCCATAGATACTCTATCCCAATTTGAGGGCAAAAAGTGTACTCTACTACCAAAGTCCTTGTATTGCTGTCCTATTCTATCCTGATCGGCCCTCATATTTTATTTTAAATTCCTTTTATTTGGGTAGGAAAGAGGGAGATGGATTACCCTCTAACACATCCTTTCATTGGAGTACAATATATTCTCGGTCGTCCTACATGACAGTTTGGCGATGTTTTTATTGGGAGGAGAGGGTCGCTTACCCCGACGCTAAGAACCAAAAGACAATTTATTTGAGTCCTTTATTGTCGCGATATACATATCCTGCTGAACGGCAGGACGGCTGGACGTGATCCAGATTCTTGAATCCATATATCAACATTAGATTCGAAATCTACTGACATAGGCCTGTCTTTTAATTCATATATTATCCCGCTCGAACCATAGTCCTATTGAAGGGTATTTAGTAGGTTTGCCTGTCCCAGACTCAGTCTCAAATACCAGATTCGTAGTCAACTCCCAAAGACCTTTCATTTGATACCCATTTTGTGACGTTGGGTTGGAGAGGCCCCGTAGACACCTTGGACAAACTTCTTATAACAGATGTACACTTCACTTCTAAACACCTTTCATTTGATATCCATATTGTCCCAATTTTTAAATATACACTGCTGGCGGGTTTTGGGGTGGGGAGGCGTCTCAGATATGAAGGAACATGTTTTTATGTCAGATTCTTACTCTATTTTTAAATAGCTTTCATTTGATATTCATATTGTATCAATTGGTAAATATGCCCTGCGTGGAGGTTTTGGGAGTGGGGAGGCCTCTCAGATACCAAGGAATAAATTGTTATGTTAGATTTGTACTCTGCTTTGAAATATCTTTTAATTGAAAACCATATTGCCAAAAGCGGTGAAAGAGTTCTCTTGGTTATATGGGGTGAGGGACCCCCCGTAAACTTGGGACGAAATTTGTATACCAAGTTCATACTCATCTTTTAAATACCTTTCCTTTGATACCCATATTGTCCCAATCGGTAAACATGTCCGTGCGGCGGGGTTTTGGGGGTGGGGAGGCCCCTCAGACACCAAGGGATACATTTTTATATCAGATTTGTACTCTACTTTAGAATACCTTTCATTTAATACCCATATTACCAAAAGCGTTGAAAAAGTCCTGTAGGGGGCGTTTTTTTTTTTGGGGGGGGGGACCCCTACGAACACTTGGGGCGAAATTTTTTATATCAAGTTCGTACTCTATTCTTAAATACCTTTCATTTGATACCCATATTGTCCCAATCGGTAAACATACCCGCCCGGATCGGTTTTGGGATGGGGCGTCCCCCCAGGTTATTGTACCCAAAAATTTTATGCCAATTTCCACCACCACCACTGTGGTACAGGGTATTATAGATTTGTGCATTTGTTTGCAACGCTAAGAAGGAGAAGAGCTAGACCCATTGATAAGTATACCGATCGACCCAGAATCACTTTCTGATTCGATTTAGCGATGTCCGTCTGTCCCTCTGTCCGTCTGTGAGTCCATGTATTTTTGTAATCAAAGTGCAGGTCGTATTTATTGTCTGATTGCCACGAAATTTTGTACATGCCACGTTTTTGGTCCAAGGACAAACGCTGTTGTTTTTGAAAAAAAATCGGTTCAGATTTAGATATAGCTCCCATATATATCTTTCATCCGATATGGCTTTTTAAGGCTGTAGAAGCCACAATTTTCGTTCGATATTCACAAACTTTGGCATTGGGTATTTTATTTGAGGTTTACATATGTGTGCAAAATGTCATCAAAATCGTTTCAGATTTAAACATAGCTCCCATATATATCTTTTATCCGATATGGCTTTTTAAGGCGGTAGAAGCCACAATTTTCGTCCGATCTTCACAAACTTTGGCATTGGGTATTTTATTTGAGGTCTACATATGTGTGCAAAATTTCATAAAAGTCGGTTCAGAATTAGATATAGCTCCCATATATATCTTTCACCCGATATGGCTTTTTAAAGCTGTAGAAGCCACAATTTTGGTCCGATCTTTAAAAAATTTAGCATGAGGTGCTTTATATGACGTCTTCATATGTGTGTAAAATTTCATAAAAATCGGTTCAGATTTAGATATAGCTCCCATATATATCTTTCATAAGATATGGCCGTTTAAGGCTGTAGAAGCCACAATTTTTTACCGATCTGTACAAAATTTGGCATGGGTGTTTTATTTGACGTGTCCATATGTCCTGTTATTTGCACAGGTTAAGATTTAGATATAGCTCCCATATATATCTTTCATCCGATATGGCCTTTTAAGGCTGTAGAATCCACTATTTTCGCCCGATTTTACACGAGACGTTTGAATTGACATTCCAATACGTTTTTTTTTCCCATGAACAATTCACTAAGGAACAGGGGCAAACTTCTCACATATCAATGAGTGCAGTCCGATTCAAGTTTAAGCTTAACGATAAGGGACCTCCCTTTTATAGCCGAGTCCGAACGGCGTGCCACGGTGCGACACCTCTTTGGAGAACAGTTTTACATGGCATAGTACCTCACATATGTTGCCAGCATTAGAAGGGGAAAACCATCGCTGAACATTTTTTTTTCTGATGGTCTCGCCACGATTCGATGACAGGCGTTCAGCGTTATAGGCGGACATGCTAAACTCTGCGCTACGGTGGCCTCCAATATGGATATGGACTTTTAAGGCATTAAAAACGAAAATTTTGGTCACATCTCTACAATCTAGGGCGTGAGATGCTCTATTTGACGTCCCAGTATGTGTCATTAAAATTGGCACAGGTTTCGATGTAACTCCCATATAATCTTTTATCCGATATGGCCTTTTAAAAATGTGGAAATCCAAATGTTTTGTCCTATGGTAGGAAAATCTTACAAAGTTTTTAATTGCTATTTCAATTGGTATCCAAATTAAAGTCTGACTAGATTTCGAGATAAGTTCTACATACAAAAAGTACTACATGCACTAGGTGGTGTAGGGTATTATATAGTCGGCACCGCCCGACTTTTGAACTTCCTTACTGGTTATATAATAGATAAGATATGGTGTTTTGCATGATTTGTCCGAAAATTTGATATGCCCGTGAACTAAGCTCATTTTGAAAAATTTTTAGAAGAATCCGCTTTGGTGGTTGTGACGTTTTGGCCCAGCATGTTTTTACTGGTTTTCTTAAGTTTAGCAGATTTTCAATGTACGCCCATGTAAATAAATTGAATGTCTCACTCGCAAAACATCAAAGCCCAGACAGATAACACCTGACTTTTAAAAGGAAACCATTCAAACGGACAATAATTGTAATGCCATACAAAAACGCATTTTTGATGGGTACATATTTAATTTGTAAAACTCCATACGACCCATTGACCCCATCAACGGCACTCAATCGACTGAAATGTATCGACACACACACAAGGATTTTTGTATGCAGCGGTAATTGAAACCAGCAATTCATTTAAATAGTACATCAATATGTATGGGCATGTGTATGTAACAGAGCACATATATATGGGACATTCAACTAGGCTTCTTTGGTAAAATAAATGTTTAGGTTAGATTGAAAAGAGGATGCGGATATTAATCCGCCGTATGTCACATGGTTTGTTGTGCGCTCTAAAACCTAAAAAGTAACCTCGAAAAAGAAAATTTTATGCTAGGAATATCGTGCTACTTAAAAAATCTTTAATTGTTTTCCATACCGCTCCCCTAGGTTGGTTCAAAATGTTTTAAAATATAAAAAGTGGGTTTTTGGCCCCTACGATATCTGCTGCCAGCAAGGAGTAGTAAAGATCGGTTTAATGGAAATAAATATAGTTCCCCCCAATATGCCTTCTGGTGGGTGCAGAGGAGTGTTTCGAAGAAATTAGAGAATACTATCTCAAAATTTCTGAACAAGATATGGTCTTTATGGGTTCCCACTTTTGAAGTGATCCTTGTATAGTGAATTTTTCTGCCGACTTCTGTTCTCACTTAACTCAATTCCTAACCTTCATTGTCATTTTCAAATGAGGAGCTGAGTGTTTCAATAGCCCCTTCCATATCCATATTTAATAGGGTACACGTAGATCCTTCCCCCTTGGTTTATACCGCGATCTTCTTACAAACAATACCCCATATTGGTAGGTATTTTTCGTTTTATGGTTGAAATGATGAATGCAATTCACTCATTGCTATTCATTATTGACAATTTGCATTTCAAGCATTTTTAACTCATCATTGATTTCCAAACAAATGCTCTGACAGGTAAGTTCGTCCTATGTTTTTGTCTGCGCCAGCTCATCCTGACTCCATCGTTAGCACCAGTTTGCATTTTGTTGCAGGTGGTTGATGGTACCGAAAGGCTGTTATGTGACTTTAGCTCCTCCCCACATGCTGGGTGGCGGGGTCTGTCGGTTGGTATGCTTTTATATTTTGACGTTTCTGGTATGCATCGTCTATCATTCATCGACGTCAGATATGCTGTCACTTTTATGAGCAATGCAGGTAAATGTGAAAATGTTGCTTCATTTTCACATGTACTCTCGTGCACATTGAAAACTGCAAGTACGAGTATGTATGGATGTGTGTGCCTTGAACACATACATTGAAATATTCATACATTAGCATATGCATGTATGAGAATATAATATTTACTCATATATTTTAGGGAAGAAGTGGGCAAGGGGTCATTTTTATAGAGCAGGATCGAGAAGGGGAGACATTGAATAGGGTTTTAGATAATGATTTTACTTAGGGCCATTATAACACATACATGGGAGGGCATAAGAAACATGCAAATAGGCTTTATGTTCGGCCGTACCGAACTTTGGATATGCACCACCTCGGGTATATATACAAATTCATAATTCTGAACCTATGGCAGCTTTATCGAAATGTGGTCCGCTCTGGAGCCAACTCGCCACAATTCACTATTCAAAATGTCTGCAAAATCTGGTACACAGAGAGTCAAATATGGCAAAATATGGCTGAACCTATTACCTTGAAATTTTCACAGATTATGCAGGTTGGTCTGGAAGGAAATATATATTTTTTTTTATATTGGGAGGGGGCGGACCCTCCCCTTTACCCAAAAACTACTATCCAAAAATAAAAGTGTACCGATCGGAACAATATGGGATTCAAATGAAAGGTATTCAAGATTAGAGTACGAATTCATAATAAAAGTTGGCTCAAACTACCTGTGGGGCCGCCCCAGCCCCAAAATCCCTCAAAATAGGTTTATTTGATTATCATGACAATATGGGACTCAAATTAAAGGTATTCGAGAGTAGATTACGAATATGGTCAGGAAGTAGGAATAGGCTTTATAGTTTAATGATAACTGAAGGGGGGTGGAGGGTCCCACCGTTACCCCAAAAGTACCAACCAAAATCAAAAGTGGACCGATAAGGACAATATGGGTATCAAATGAAAAGTATGCGGGAGTAGATATCGAATCTGGCATACAAATTCATGTCGAAGTATAGGAGGTTACCTCAACCCTCCAAAAAACGCCAAAAATGGGCACATTAGCCAATCACGGATATATGGGTCTCGGTTTGTTTGTTCCGTATAGATTGAAAAACGGCAGAACCGATTTCCTCGAAATTTTCGCTTATGGTGTAGGTTGGTCTGGAAGGAAACATAGGCTATATAATTTTTCGGAATCGGAAGGGGGACGGACCCTCCCCCTTATGCCAAAAACACAATCCAAAACCAAAGGTGGACCGATCAGGACAATAAAGGTATCACATGAAAGATATTGAAGAGTAGAATACGAATATTCTAAAATATTCCAAAAAGTAATTGCGGATTTTTTAAAAGAAAGTAAATGCATTTTTAATAAAACTTAGAATGAACTTTAATCAAATATACTTTTTTATACTTTTTTTCTAAAGCAAGCTAAAAGTAACAGCTGATAACTGAGAGAAGAAAGAATGCAATTACAGAGTCACAAGCTTTAAAAAAAATTTTTCAACGCCGACTATATGAAAAATCCGCAATTACTTTTTGGGCAACCCAATATTAGTATTAAATTTTGAGTCTAAATAGCCATCGGGCGCCTCAACCCCAAAACTGCCCCAAACAGACATATTGGACGTTTATTTCAATTTGGGGCTCAAATGAAAAGTATTTGGGAGAAGATTTCGAATCTGGCAAACAAAATCAGATCGAAGTATTGGGGGTCACGTCACCCCTGAAAAACGCCATTAGACCCATTATGACTGTATGATACTTGGCTGAACCGATTTTCTTAAAATTTTCATAGATTGTGCACGTTTGTCTGGAAGGAAACATAGTCTATATAATTTTTAGATATCTGGTGCAGGCGGACCCTCCCCCTTACCCTAAAAACGCCACCCATTTGGCTGAACCTATTACCTTGAAATTTTCACAGATTATGCAGGTTGGTCTGGAAGGAAATATATATTTTTTTTTATATTGGGAGGGGGCGGACCCTCCCCTTTACCCAAAAACTACTATCCAAAAATAAAAGTGTACCGATCGGAACAATATGGGATTCAAATGAAAGGTATTCAAGATTAGAGTACGAATTCATAATAAAAGTTGGCTCAAACTACCTGTGGGGCCGCCCCAGCCCCAAAATCCCTCAAAATAGGTTTATTTGATTATCATGACAATATGGGACTCAAATTAAAGGTATTCGAGAGTAGATTACGAATATGGTCAGGAAGTAGGAATAGGCTTTATAGTTTAATGATAACTGAAGGGGGGTGGAGGGTCCCACCGTTACCCCAAAAGTACCAACCAAAATCAAAAGTGGACCGATAAGGACAATATGGGTATCAAATGAAAAGTATGCGGGAGTAGATATCGAATCTGGCATACAAATTCATGTCGAAGTATAGGAGGTTACCTCAACCCTCCAAAAAACGCCAAAAATGGGCACATTAGCCAATCACGGATATATGGGTCTCGGTTTGTTTGTTCCGTATAGATTGAAAAACGGCAGAACCGATTTCCTCGAAATTTTCGCTTATGGTGTAGGTTGGTCTGGAAGGAAACATAGGCTATATAATTTTTCGGAATCGGAAGGGGGACGGACCCTCCCCCTTATGCCAAAAACACAATCCAAAACCAAAGGTGGACCGATCAGGACAATAAAGGTATCACATGAAAGATATTGAAGAGTAGAATACGAATATTCTAAAATATTCCAAAAAGTAATTGCGGATTTTTTAAAAGAAAGTAAATGCATTTTTAATAAAACTTAGAATGAACTTTAATCAAATATACTTTTTTATACTTTTTTTCTAAAGCAAGCTAAAAGTAACAGCTGATAACTGAGAGAAGAAAGAATGCAATTACAGAGTCACAAGCTTTAAAAAAAATTTTTCAACGCCGACTATATGAAAAATCCGCAATTACTTTTTGGGCAACCCAATATTAGTATTAAATTTTGAGTCTAAATAGCCATCGGGCGCCTCAACCCCAAAACTGCCCCAAACAGACATATTGGACGTTTATTTCAATTTGGGGCTCAAATGAAAAGTATTTGGGAGAAGATTTCGAATCTGGCAAACAAAATCAGATCGAAGTATTGGGGGTCACGTCACCCCTGAAAAACGCCATTAGACCCATTATGACTGTATGATACTTGGCTGAACCGATTTTCTTAAAATTTTCATAGATTGTGCACGTTTGTCTGGAAGGAAACATAGTCTATATAATTTTTAGATATCTGGTGCAGGCGGACCCTCCCCCTTACCCTAAAAACGCCACCCATTTCCGAAAGAAGTCCGATGGGCACCAAATGAAAGGTATTGGAGACCAGAAAACGAATATGGTATTAATATTTGGGTCCAAGTACCCAGCGGGCCCCACCAAAACCCCAAAATTCCTCTAATCAGATATATTCAAAGTTCATGGCAATATGGGACTCAAATGAAAAGTGTTAGGCAGTAGATTACAAATTTGGCATAAAACATTAGGTCCAAGTAATGGGAGGTCGCCCACCCCCAAATACCCCCAAATGGGCATATTAGCCGACTACGGCTATATCTGACTCATATGGAGTAGATTACGAATATGACATTAAAATTTTCGTTCAAGTCTAGGTGTCTCCTTTACTCCTAATGATACATCAAATGGGTTATTTTCCCCATTATGACAATATGGGACTCAAATGAAAGATATTTGAGAGTAGAAAACGAATTTGATATTAAATTTCGGGGCCAAGTGTTTTGGGGTATGCCCTAAAATACCCCCTAAGCTGAACTTCATTTGTTTTGGGAATAAATAATGTATTTGATATGTATTTTCAGTGCAAAGTGCCGATGGCCGCCCTAGACCCAAAAACCCTCCAAATGGTTAATATTTAACTGCCCTGCCAATATGGGGCTCAAATTAAAGGGATTTGGAAGTGCAGCACGAATTTGATATCCATATTTGAGTCAAAATGTCTGAGGTGCCATCCCTCCCCAAATGAAAACATTACCCTTAGGAAGAACATTACCACCAGGAACCGCGAATGGGGCAAATTCTCACATATCAATGAGTGCTTTCCGATTCAAGTTTAAACTCAATGATAAGGGACCTTTTTTTATAGCCGAATCCAAACGGCATCCCGCAGTGCGACACCTCTTTGGGAAAGATTTTTTAGTGACCATGCATGGCATTGTACGTCGCAAATATCGCCAACATTGAGAGGGGATAAACAACACTTTGATCGATATTTTCGCCAGGATTCGAATGCGTCCAGTGTCATAGGCAACAATGGCACGAATTCGATATTCGCATTCAGGGCGAAGTGTCCCCACCCAAAAAAGATATTAGAGAGTTAAAGAAGGCGCAGCGGAGCAGGCCCGGTTCAGCTAGTATCAAATATTATCCTATCTGGAGCATATTTGAAGAGATGGTGTTTGGATTTAATAAGCCTCACTCTACATAATTTCAGCAAAATCGGGGAATAAATTCTCTAAAAATAGGTGAAAGACCTTCAACCGAGAGATCGGTCTATATGGGGGCTATACCTAAAAATGGTCCATTCTAAACCATATTCGATACGTAAGTCGAAGGTATGAACACAACTCACAATGATACATTTCAGCAAAATCGGTCAAAGCCGTATTTTATTGGCCTGGGACACTACATCAGGAGATCTGTCTATATGGAGGCTATAATAAGGTAAATTTCAATTAAAGTCACAAGCGACACGGATGTCGAGGATCTTAACACAAATCATTGTGCCAAATTTCAGCGAAATCAGGTAATAAAAACTTTTTTTATGGCATTCGGACTGTAAAATGGAAGATCCGTCTTTATTGGGACTATATTAAGAAATAACAGATACGGTACAACTAGTAACAGGAAGGACAGGCTAAAGTCGTGCGAAGCCGACCTTTTGATACCCTGAACCACCTTGGATATGCAGTCAAAGTAGTCGAAACTAGGTAAGGTTGGTTTGAAATGAGGATGAAGATATTAATCTGTCCCATGCCACTTTAGACATACACCTAAGCCAGTAATCGGCTTGTTGTGCGCTCTAAAAACTTAAAACTAACCTCGAAAACAAAATTTTATGTTAGGGAATCCTAAATTATTTTCCATACCACTCCCCTAAGTTGGTTCATGGCTGGTATCGTGTCTACACCTAAGTACCGGTGACTGTTAGCCGCGAAAGCTTCGGCAATGACATAAGAAATGCTCCAAAGTCTCATCGTCTTCCTAACTTCCCTGCACATTCTTTCTCTAGCCGACTCGATTTAACATAATTGAGCTCATAGTCCTATGTATCCCGTGATGACACCAAAAGCTATACTGACCTCCTTCTTACTTCCTTTCAGTATTAGCCTCGTCTTCTCACGAACCGAGTCACCACATAGGATTTTCCCCTTCCTACTGACTGTTTCGCTGTTCCACAGTGTTACATGCGCATTATTCACCCACGCCCTTATATCGGACTGCGTGGACCCGAAAGACTTCGGGTTTAAAAATTTTATGTACGGCAGTTATCTGGTCTTCATTGTCATATCGTTTGCCCTTTCATTCCCCCTTACTCCGTTATGGCCCGGCATCCAAAAGATGCGGATTGTGCCATCACCAGAGAAGGTGTTAATCTCGTTGTTACACTGCAAGACAATTCGTGATATTACCCTCCTGGTTGTTATTGCCCTAACGGCTGTCTGTAAAGATGTCCACACTCGGTGTCGTCGCGTTAGTACCACACCACCTCACGCATTCCATGATCGCCCGATTCTCCGCATACAGGACCGTTATATGGTCAGGCAGTCTAAAAGAGATGCCGAGCCCTGGGTTTTTAATGTAGACCCCAGGTCCTCTAGCTTTGATCCAACCGTATAACATGATCTTCCAGACGGTGGTTCCGTCAGTCGAAGACTGTGAAGGTGGGAACAGTGCCTCGCACTTGACCTCAAGTGTCGTCTCAGGTAAAAAAAAATGCAAATTTTGCCCATGAACATTCCACTAAGGAACAAGAGCAAACTTCTCACATATCAAGGAGTGCAGTCCGATTCAAGTTTAAGCTCAATGATAAGGGGCCTCCTTTTTATAGCCGAGTCCGAACGGCGTGCCGCAGTGCGACACCTCTTTAGAAAGAAGTTTTACATGGCAAAGTACCTCACAAATGTTGCCAGCATTAGGATGGGAAAACCAACGCTGAAAATTTTTTCTGATGGTCTCGCCAGGATTCGAACCCAGGCGTTCAGCGTCATAGGCGGACATGCTAACCTCTGCGCTACTGTGGCCTCTGTCTCAGGTATTCGATCGAAAACCCCTTCTCTCCTTCCATGTTTCGTATCGCCTTCCGTGATCGCCCAAATGTCCGACTGCAGATCTCAGTCCCTGTTTTCTCAATGTAGACCCCCAGGCCCACTCTGTCCCCAAACTTTGATCCATCCGTGTAACATAATCTTCCAAATGGCAATACTAGGATTCCGTCAGTGCCACACACTCGACGACCTCAAGTGTCGTCTCAGGTATCCGATCGGAAAAATCTTCCCTTCCTTCTAGGTTTCCTATCGTCGCCTCGATTATACCGCGATAGTATGAGCTACTCCCATCCTCAATCCATTCTCCCATCGCCTTATGTCTCATAGTCGCAGTGGCTGTCTCACATTTTAATAGTCTCTAGAGCCCTAGAGTGGGCGTGGTCTTCATCGCTCCGCCTATGTCAAGACAATGTTCTCTGAACTTGTGGTATGGTCTTAACTTGGCATTTTTTCTCCATAGCAGTAAACCACTGCTCTCCATACCTACTGAGGAAGTAAGTATTGGTCTAATCACGCTTCTGTAGACCCTGTGTACTATCCTTGGATTCAGGCCCCCTTTCGAGCCTACGGCCCGTCTAAATAGTGCCCAATATATATGAGCCTTGTCAATACGCTCCTGAATGTGACACCTCCAATTAAGATTCCTGTCCAAGATCACACCCAAGTATTTGACTTTGTCGGATATCGAAATCGTTTTATTGAGGAAACGTGGCGCGTCACCGTGTGGCTCACCTTCGTCTTCCTCGTGAACAGGCATATTTCAGTCTTCTCTGGGTTCACATTGAGACCTGAGAGTCTATCCCCGTCAGATGCCATATATGGGACCCTTTCGGCCCTTCTGCATAGTTCGTTCGGATCCTTACCCCTTAGAAGTATTATGACATCGTCTACGTGGCAGACGGGTTCATATCCCTTCCCAGTCAGCATCCGTAATAGGTCATTTATGGTGGTCACCCATAGGAGTGGCGATAAAATGCCCCCTGTGGTGTGCTCTGTGCCACTTTCTCCCTTATATTTATGCGATGGGACACACAATTTATTCACATGTTCCTTAGCATATGGTTTATCCAGTCTCTAAGGACCGGGTCCACCCTGTACTAGTCTAAGGATTCGATCAGTGTGTCGGTCCGCACATTGTTAAAAGCACCCTCGATGTCAATGCAAACCGCCAATGTATACGTCTTGGCATCGAAGGATTCTTCAATTTTATGTACAACCTCGTGCAGGGCAGTTGCCTCCGACCATCCCTTGTCATGCATGCTGTTAATATGTAGGCGCTTGAAGATGCTTCCTATTTCTTACCGTTTAACCATCCATACAGCCTTAAACAGCCCATAAACGTGCGAATGTTCACATCCCCTAAATCGGACGAGTCATCAAAGCAATGAGAACCTAAAGTGAAACTCCTCCTGACTGCCAATGAAGGACACACACAAAACAGATGTTCTATAGTCTCTTCTTTCTTGACTTCGTCTTAGCTTCGGCAAAAGTTGTTACTTGCAACCTTAAGTTTGTCTGCATGTTTTCTCATCACAGAGCGACCTGCCATGACAGGACACACACAATGACTGAAACGTCTGCTCTAGCCAGCGACAGCAAAGCCGTTGATTAGGCCGTT
This sequence comes from Stomoxys calcitrans, assembly GCF_963082655.1. Lineage (NCBI taxonomy): Eukaryota > Metazoa > Arthropoda > Insecta > Diptera > Muscidae > Stomoxys > Stomoxys calcitrans. The sequence continues at coordinate 46,067,043 of NC_081553.1, read as the reverse complement.
TTGGGGTATTCACAACCCCCACATTATGACCTTATTTTATTCATTGTGTGTATTGCTAGAGGCATACCCACAGATTCCAGCTCCCCTGGAATGTGTTAGGTAGTTCCTAGTTTCGCAAACTCATCTGCTCTACAATTCCCTGGAATATCTCTGTGCCACGGCACCTAGAACAGGTGAATTTTGAACTGTTCGGGAATCTCGTTGAGTGATCTGAGATAGTCAAGGATGGTTTTTGATTGCAGAAATAAACTCTCCTGAAATTTAATGGCTGCCTGGCTGTCTGAGAAGAAGGCTCTCTGATAATCGTCATTATGGCACCACCACTACAATAATTGCAACGTTCTCGGCTTGATACACACCTCAGTGGTCGGAAAGACTTCTCGATATGACCACTGGTAGTTGACCAGTTGCTGTTCTTCAGAGTCAACCCAAAGCCCAACTGGTCGTTTAGTTTGGAACCATCCAAATGGAAATCTATGTAACTTCTATTACCAAGGATATCGTAGTTCAAATCGGTTCTATCACGAACAGTGGTACAGTACTTTTTATCGAAAAGTGGCTTAGGCAACATAAAATCCGCACTGCCCGGATCAGATTTCAAGGATAACACAGTGTCCGTAGCTGCTGCAAGAACAAAGCGAAAGCCTCCTTAGTCTTACAGCTGTGCTCGCAACAATTTGTCTAGCCACAGTGCAGAACCATAAGATGTAGGATTAAATTCAGTGCATCAAATGTAGCGGTCCTCAGCGCGGCTGTGTTGAACAAACAAGCCATCCTTTGCAACTAGTTGAGTATTGAACAGCAGGTGGACTTCTGAAGCGTCTTCCACATAAGCCTTAAGGTAGATCTACATGATCTAGAGCGTAAGGTTCAGCGCTACAACAGAGAACCTCTAGATCAAGCGGCATATCAAGCAGTCTAGATTACATTCGTGCAGCCACGGTAGCAGATGCGGTAAATGGCTACCTGGTGAATGTAGTCCTTAGGAAACGACCACCACCCATTGCACCTGAAGAAATCGACCTCCCCCGGCAAACCAGAGTAGTTCTGGCTCAATTTCGTTCCGGTAGATGCATCCACGTCAATTCCTACAGAGCCAGGAATGATGCCGACGTGCAAGATGTATGTCCCGATTGTAACCAGGGACCGCACGATACAAGTCACCTGCTTAACTGCCCAACCAGACCCACTCGACTCAGACCGAGGTCCTTGTGGACGCACCTCCGTCCTAGTCGCAGAGTTCCTGGGTCTTGACTCTCAACGGAATCAAGCAGACGAAAGATAGAGCACAACAAACTGCTACAACAACAACAACCATATTGCATTATAGGTATGACAACTCCAGTATATACACAGAGCATGACACGCAGCTTAAGTCCCTAATCTTTGGCAATAGCAAAATTGAAAATTTTGCTCATGAACATTCCACTAAGGAACAGGAGCAAACTTCTCACATATCAATGAATGCAGTTCAATTCAAGTTTAAGTTCAATTGTAAGGGGCCTCCTTTTTATAGCCGAGCCCGAACGGCGTGCCACAGTGCGACACCTCTTTTGGAGAGAAGTTTTACATGGCATAGTACCTCACATATGTTGCCAGCATTAGGAGGGGAAAACCACAGCTGAACATTTTTTCTGATGGTCTCGCCAGGGATTCGAACCCAGGCGTTTAGCGTCATAGGCGGACATACTTACCTCTGCGCTACGGTGGCTCTTTTGCAAAACCAAAAGGTTTGATTTAAAGTTTAATTTCCTGTCCAACAAAACACCCAAGTATATTGCGCTTTCGGTAAATGTCACATTCTCTTCTCCCAAAGAGACAAGTCCTAATGGTGTTTAATGCAGGCACCTGCCGCGTTGGCCTAATCCTTCAGGGCTCTTAACCCCGGGTGAATATAATGCGTCTACCAACGCCCCCACACATAGCCTAAACTATGCATGGGTACCAATTCGAGTTCACGTTGTCTGGACGTGTCCAGACCCCTTGGTTAGGGGCGGAGCACTATCTAAAACTCCTTCCGATCTATGGGTAACGTCACCCGGTTGCAATGCAACTCCACATCGAGCTTGCGCTCTACCCGCGATTTGAGTCCAAACCACAGCCACCACGTTACTCCCCACTGGGGCCCCACCATAGGCGGGCTGGAATCGTAATTCCAGGAGCCCCCGACTCCCGTGGTACCAGATTAAGGACTCCGGTCAGACCTCGTAGCCGAAGCTACTACCAGTTGAACCCCAAACGGTTCCGGACTGGTCACCTGAATCCCAAGGAGACAGGCGCCACTATGGGTAACTTGTATCTGCTGCTGAAAAGTCCAACTTAGACGGTCTTACGGCTAAACACTTTCGGTAGCCCACTTCGCCGTCGTACGTAGGGCTTCCTGTAGTAAATATTTAAAAAGCCGAGAAATGCTTGGTATAGGATCTCACAAATGTCGCCAGCATTAGAAGGGGAAAACCATCGTTGAACAAGTAAAAGCGTGCTAAGTTCGGCCGGGCCGAATCTTATATACCCTCCACCATGGATCGCATTTGTCGAGTTCTTTTCCCGGCATCTCTTCTTAGGCAAAAAAGGATATAAGAAAAGAGTTGCTCTGCTATGAAAACGATATCAAGATATGGTCCAGTTCGGACCACAATTAAATGATATGTTGGAGACCTGTGTAAAATTTCAGCCAATTCGTATAAGAATTGCGCCCATTGGGGCTCACGAAGTAAAATATATTTTACGATTTATATGGGATCTGTATCGGGCTATAGACCGATTCAGACCATAATAAACACGTACAAAATTTCAGGCATATCGGATAATAATTGCGACCTCTAGGGGTCAAGAAGTCAAGATCCCAAATCGGTTTATATGGCAGCTATATCAGGTTATGAACCTTATTTGACACAGTTGTTGAAAGTAAAAATAAAATACGTCATGCAAAATTTCAGCCAAATCGGATAAGAATTGCGCCCTCTAGAGGCTCAAGAAGTCAAGACCCAAGATCGGTTTATATGGCAGCTATATCAGGTTATGGACCGATTTGAACCATACTTGGCACAGTTGTTGGGTATCATTACAAAACACGTCGTGCAAAATTTCATTCCAATCGGATAAGAATTGCGCACGCTAGAGGCTCAAGAAGTCAAGACCCAAGATCGGTTTATATGGCAGCTATATCAAAACATGAACCGATATGGCCCATTTACAATACCAACCGACCTACATTAATAAGAAGTATTTGTGCAAAATTTCAAGCGGCTAGCTTTACTCCATCGGAAGTTAGCGTGTTTTCGACAGACAGACGGACGGACGGACGGACGGACAGACGGACGGACATGGCTAGATCGACATAAAATGTCGCGACGATCAAGAATATATATACTTTATGGGGTCTCAGCATATATTTCGAGTAGTTACAAACAGAATGACGAAATTAGTATACCCCCCATCTTATGGTGGAGGGTATAAAAATGTTTTCCGATGTTCTTGCCAGAATTCGAACCCAGACGTTCATGGTAACCTCTGTGCTTCAGTAGGGAACTGGTGCATGCTCCATATCAGTTTGTCACTTCCGGTTTTAAGCAGTTCAGCTGGCAACCAATCGGCTCCTGCTGCCTTGTTTTTCTGCAGTCGGGTTATTGCTATTACATGGAACTCATATACTTTCTACAGAGTCGTCAGGAATTGGTTCTTTTATTGTTGTAACCACATTTTCATGTGATCCTCGTCCAGCTCCTGTAGTGGAGCAAGCTCGGTTCCCGCAGATCCGGTCCAAAGGACCGATCGCAGCGGGAACAGGTTGGCCATTGGTTATTTAAAGGTTTCTCCTTGTCATATCGAGCATCATAGGCGCTCAGTATTTGTGCAAGAGCTGGTGCCATCCGATCTCTCTCTGAGACTCTCCACTCGATACCGCTGATTGTTCACGACTGCAGTTACAGCTCCTACGGATGGAGCATTCCACTATCCGCAACCTGTGGACACACCCATTAGCTCGCAGCTAAGCTTCTCGTGACAGCAAGAACCCCACACAGATCGGACCTCAATGTAGCAGCTTGTGTGGTGCTCACAGCTATCCCGTGCCAGGATAGGGATGGATCTATTCTGTCCTCGTTAACGCCACTATCTGATACCAGCAGGTACTTCTCGTGACGCGCTATCAACACCACACAGATCGGACCTCAATGTACCAGCTTGTGTGATGCTCACAGCTATCCCGTGCCAGGATTGGGATTGGATCTATTCTGTCCTCGTTAACTCCAATATCTGATACCAGCAATTACTAGCTACATTTGTTATCACATTTCCTTCTTAGTCTCAGCAAGAGATTGTGACTATACATAAACCTCACGTTCTTCCCTTTGTCTCTTCTTTTTTCACCCAATATCTGTGGGGTCAGTCGAGTGATGCATGCCGTTTCCTTATTTTGCGTTTGCAATTCCTCGATATCCAGCTTGGGTGCTCTGTCAGATGGTAAGTTTCTTGCTACTCTTAGGCGGGTGCGAGTCAATCAATATTCGCTTCTCGGATCAATCGCAATTATTTCCAACAATACGATGTGAATACTTCAAGCTAATTAGCGCCCCAAATTTGGTTTTTCATTTTGGAGTCGATAATACCTTACCAATAAAACTTCGTTTTCAAAATGTGGCAATATCAGTTTTCACATGTTACACCATCTCTTTGTCTGTACTCCACAAACGACTGACCGACCGACTAGCCATTCAAACCAGAATGTTGATGGACTGCAAGAATGTTCTGAATGTGCATTCGAACATGTCTGTCAGTGTGTTCGATTACATGGAGATACCTTTACCATATAAACTGATGATGCAATTGATTGATGCGAATACATGTGAAAAACGCATGCACATGTATGCAGATGTATGTATGTGGCAATGCCATCCTTGCTGGTGGTCTGCTGTGATCGACCATCTCGTACATGGAAAAAGAGGCGTTTTTTACAACACCCATAGTAATTATTTAATTCATATACGCATAGTTTCCGCCGAAAGCGGAGAGATGAATGGATAGTTGTTTGGTTCGATGGATACACATACAGGGATGGATGGCTAGGTAAGCAATCAAACAAGCCATAATACACAATACCCAACAAACTACCATTTATTGATTTGCAGTTTTTGTTTCATAGTTTAATTTAAATACTTTTCATACACAAAAAACAACAAAACTGAGCAAAAAAAAAATATTTGCATTTTAAACAAACTCACATTTGACTCTGATTGTTTATTGATTTAACATTCTCTCCCTTGCCTCTCACCATGTTAGCGATGGTAGGGTGTGTGTGTGATTTTTAGTGTTTGTGTGTGTGTGTGACTGACTTTGATATGTTGTGGCATTCAAAAGGAAAACAAAGTTGAAAAATCCATTAACCGGTCATGCAGATAATGATGTCTGTGATATCCATTATTTGTGAAAATTCACACAAAAAACTATGGCTTTTGTTATGATTGGCTGCAAAAGGTGAAAAAGTTTTAAATCTAATTATTGAATTATGGAATAAAAGGGCTTTTGAGTTAAATGTAGAATTTTAAAATTATTTAACATAAAAATGTAAGGAATTTATTAAAACAAAAACAATTTTGGAATTTGAAAGAAAAATCTCTAATAACTCAGTGTACCATACACAGTGGTCCATTGTATCGAAACCATGTTTATATCCTACACCACCACTGTGGTATAGGGTATTAAAAGCAAATGCACAATGCTTGCAACGCCAAGAAATTGCAGATAAGTATACCGATCGGCTTAGAGTCACTTCCGGATTCGATTAAGCTATGTCCGTCTGTCCGTCCCTATATTCATTTCCGATTCTACAATGTTTGTATTTTTTGGATCGTCGTAAAATTCTAAGGCGGTATAATAATATCCGTGTGTCTGCAATCACTCTACAGCCTTCAGAAATTGAGATATTGAGCTGCAATTTGGCCATCTGACGGTTGAGGGTCTGCATTTATTATCCGATTTTTCTTAAATTGGAAATAGTGAATGGTATTAAGATTCACGAAATCCGACCTAAATATGAATCAGATCGGACTATATTTGGTTATAGCTGCCATATACACCGATCTGCCGACTAAGGCACTGAAGCCGATAAAAGAAATTTAAAAAGAAATTTATTCGTGATAGAGTTCAAGCGTAATAGTGTGATTATGATATATGTGACTAAAAAGTCACATGAAAGTGAACATTTCAGACCAACATTAAAGTAAATGTGACTTTTTGTCAAGAAAACATCTTGGAAGCTGCTTTGGAGACGTGGAAATTTGGCTCTTAAATCATGGGCGTACCAATAAGAAATCATACGCTCCCATGGATGACAATTTTACCACTTTCGATACTCTAGAGTATCAAAATATCACATTAATCATTCCGCGTTAAGCACCTCAAAATATTGATCATAAATCAAAGTGTCAAATTTCAGCGAAATCGGATTATAAATGTGCCTCTTATGGGGCCAAGACTTTAAATCAAGAGGTCGGTTTATATGACAGCTATATCTAAATCTGGACTGATTTGAGCCAAATTGAAGAATAATTTGGAAGAGCCCAACACAACTCACTGTCCCAAATTTCGGCGAAATCGGACAATAAATGCGCCTTTTATGGGACTAAAACACTAAGTAGAGAGATCGGTCTATATGGCAGCTATTGGGTTCCCAAAAAGTAATTGTGGATTTTTTAAAAGAAAGTAAATGCATTTTTAATAAAACTTAGAATAAACTTTAATCAAATATACTTTTTTTACACTTTTTTTCTAAAGCAAGCTAAAAGTAACAGCTGATAACTGACAGAAGAAAGAATGCAATTACAGAGTCACAAGCTGTGAACAAATTTGTCAACACCGACTATATGAAAAATCCGCAATTACTTTTTGGGCAACCCAATATATTCAAACCTGGACTGATCTAGGCCAAATAGAAGGGAAATGTCGAAGGGCCTAACACAACTCACTTTCTCAAATTTCGGCGACATCGGACAATAAATGCGCCTTTTATGGGACCAAAACCTTAAATCTTGAGATCGGTCTATATAGCAGCTATATTCAAATCTAGACCGATCTTGGCCAAATTAAAGAAGAACATCGAAGAACCTTACAAAACTCACTGTCCCAAATTTTGGCGACATCGGACAATAAATGCGTCTCTTATGGGCTCAAAAGCTTAAATCGGTCAAATTGAAGAAAGATGTCGTAGGGCCTAACACAACTCACTGTGGTTTTTATGGGCCTAATAACCTAAATCGACGGATCGATCTATATGGCAGTTATATCCAAATCTGGACCGATCATGGCCGAATTGACGAAGGATGTCAAAGGGCCTAACACAACTCATGGGCCTAAGACCCCAAATCGGAAGATCGGTCTATATGGCAACTATATCCAAATCTGGACCGATCTAATCCAAATTGACGGAGGACGTCGGAGGGCCTAAGACAGCGCACTGTCCCGAATTTCAGCAATATCGGATAATAAATGCAGCTTTTATGGGCCTAAGATCCTAAATTTGAGGATCCGTCTATATGGCGGCTATATCCAAATCTGGACCGATCTGGGCCATATTGACGAAGGACGTTGAAGGGCCCAACACAACTCACCGTCCCAAATTTCAGCAAAATCGAATAATAAATGTGACTTTTATTGGCCTTAGACCCTAAATCGGCGGATCGGTCTATATGGGGGCTATATCAAGATATAGTCCGATATAGCCCATCTTCGAACTTAACCTGCTTATGGACAAAAAAAGAATTTGTGCAAAGTTTCAGCTCAATATCTCGATTTTTGAAGACTGTAGCGTGATTTCAACAGACAGACATGTCTAGATCGTCTTAGATTTTTACGCTGATCAAGAATATATAGGGTCGGAAATGGATATTTCGATGTGTTGCAAACGGAATGACAAAATGAATATACCCTCATCCGTCGGTGGTGGGTATAAAAAAGGATAATGGGAAGTCATAACAAGAAATCCCCATGGATTTTTTATATGCTTGCATATGAATTGCGCCCTCCATAGGCTTAAGAAGTATGTTCGGGAGATTGCTTAATATGGGAGCTATACCTAAATGTGGACCGATTTGACCCATTTACAATCCAACCCGACCTAGAATTATGCAAAAACTGATCAACGAAAACAAAAAAGATGAGAAAATTTTCCAAGAAAAATAAACTGATTATCTGTCCAAAAAAAGGTGACTCTTTGCTCCTGCTCCTTTCAATAAACAAATCATATGCTTTTAAGCCGGCGGCCTCCTTTGCCCCTCCATTGGAATGTTCATGCACAGAAGGAAAAAACTGCTTATCTGTCGAAAAAAAAAAGAAGACTTTGCTTCCGCTCCTTTCTATAAACAAATCATATATGGGTTTTTTACAGATTTAACCATTGGCTTGCATTACACAGAAGCCACATAACAATTATTTTCAGATTCCCCAGAATGCTAAAAGCTTTCTATTTATATTGCAAGATAAAAGCATTTTTTCCCCAGAACAGCCAAGAATAACAAATGTTGGAGTAGAAAACATTGTGTTGAGCTTCTTGTGAAATCTATAGCATGGAAATGACTGTAATGGCAGATATATAAACAACAAGTTCTGCCTTTACGACAGGTCTTGTCCTTAGAGTTCATCTTAAGAATCAATTAATTTCTCCCAAGCATTTATTGTCTGTTTTTACATTTGTTTTTCTTTTTTTTTTTGTTGTTGTTGTCTGCTGTGTGCTGCCATAAAAATTTCTATGCCCTCCGCCATAGAATGGAGTATGCCAATTTCGGCATTCCGTTTGTAACACCTCGCAATATTAATATAGGGTGCGCATGATGTATAAATCCTTGATCGTTATGACACTTTAAGTTTATTCCGACTCGGAATGTTAAATCAAGGATAAATTAAGGGATAGAATATGGTGTAACCTGGCATGCAGAGATGCAGTCAGATCAAAAAAGGATGCATTTAGGAATTTGCGCTTAAACAAGAATGCCAATACGGAAATGGTGCGCAAACAGACAAGGACTTCGTGTGCCAATATACTAATACAAGAAAAATACGAACAACGTCTACGTGCTAGAATTATTGCTTCTCCGAGGGGAAGCAAGAGCTTTTGGTCTTTCTAAAAATAGTAAGGGGTAACCTATCGGCAATCCCAAGACTTGTTAAAAATGACCAGTTATTAACTGACCCAGTTGATAAGGCTAACCTACTGGCTTAAATGTTTGCAGGAAATTCTTCCCTGCACTCCCCGTAATTGAAACTATGTCTAGTTCGATGCCTCAAATATTCTTTCGAACACGTGGAGTCAAAAAGGCCCTTGCGGATCTCGATGTTAATATATCTCTAGGCCGGGATGGTATACCTACACTTGTCCTTTGTAAGTGTACTTAGACGCTTGCTCATATACTACGCAACCTTTTTAAGCTTGCTTACCGTACGAGAGTCTTTCCGGCGCGTTGGAAGATTGCGAAGGTTCAACCCATCCCCAAAAAGGTGAGGCGAATAACCCTGCGAATAAAAGGTCAATTGCGATATGCTTCGCGCTCTCATAGAATAGCGTTCCAAGCGCCCGGATCTTCTGCACTCATTCTAAAATCTCTGACACCAAGTTTCGTGGTGTCTCCCACCACTTGATCATTCCATCGGGCTATTGGTCTTCCCGGTTTGCGTGTACCACCGTGTTTGCCTTCAAAAGACTTCTTTGCTGGATCTTCTTCATCCATTCGGACAACATTACCTAGCCAACGCAGCCGTTATATTTTGATGCGTGTAACTATGCTACCGTCGTCATACAGCTCATACAGCTTGTGGTTCATATGTCGCCTATATTCTCCATTAACACAAACTGCTCCATATATTTTACGAAGAATCTCTCTCTCAAATACTCCAAGTACTGCCTCAGCTGCTTTCAAAAGTACCCACGCCTCAAAACCATATAACAATACGGGTAGTATCAGTGTCTTGTAAAGTGTAGTCTTCGTCTGTCGAGAGGTGGCCTTGTTTCTAAACTGCGAACGTAGTCCAAAGTAGCATCTGTTTGCCAGTATTATTCTTCGCTTTACCTCAAAACTGGTGTCATTCGTTTCGGTTACGGCGGTGTCGAGATAGATAAAGTTACTGACAATCTCAAAGTTGTGATTCCCAACTTTCTCCATTTTCTTTATCTGCTCGATTGTGCAAGGCTTTTAGGGAGTTGAAACCATCCATCTCCATTTACTGCCAGACCCATTTGCACTGACTCTCTTTCGAATCGTTCAAAGGCTGCAGTTACTACTTCCTGTGACCGATCTGTGATGTCGATGTCGTCGGCATATGCATCTTCTCCAGCAGGATATTAAAGAGATCACATGATAGACTGTCTCCTTGTCTAAAACCTCGTTTGGTATTAAATCGTTCGGAGAGATACTTTAGTATTCTTACTGAGTACCAGCGTATCAGCAAGTGTCATCCTGCAGAGACTTATTAAATTTGCAGCGATACCAAACTCAGACAGTACGCTCAAGAGTATCTTGTATGAGATGAGGAGGAGACTTATTCCTCTGTAGTTGACACATTCTGTCTTGTCTCCTTTCTTGTGTACGGCACATAGTATGCTGAAATTCCAATCATCGGATATGCGCTTTTCTAGGCAGATTGCCTCCGCTTTATCAGCGTGTCGCCTCCACTCTTACATAGTTCAGCGGATAACTCATCGGCTCCTGCTGCCTTGTTGTTCTTCAGTCGAGTCACTGCTAGACCTCATTCTGACTGGGAAGTAAACATTCTATACCATCATCAGGGATTGGTTCTGCGGTATCCTCTTCGTCGCCATCGTCAGACGCTAACAGTTGGGTAAAATGTTTTCTCCATATCCTCATTTTGCTATCTGTGTCAGTAACCAGATTTCCTTCTTTGGCACTGCAGGAGGATGTGACTGCACCAAAACCATCGGTTTGATGTTTAATTCTTTGGTAGAACGACTTCTACGAATTTCAATATATTTACCAAGTTGGGTCCGAAGTGGTTCATAACCTGATATAGATCCAATATTAACCGATCTCCCAATAGCTAGCAATTCGTATCTATTTTACTTCATTGCCTATAAATAGATACCGGGCAAAGTAAATATTTGACAAATGCGATTCATGCGATTCCAGATTCGATCTGGTCGAACTTAACACGCTTTTTGTTGTTCCTTGCAGCAATGCGCTACTAAACGTTAGGGATAATTTAATGGCGACTTCTAGGGATGTGATATAAGGATCTAAATTTCATCCTTATGTCACAGATGTAACAGATAATGGTTGAGTGAGGATGTGTACGGTTGAAGGTTGCCATGCAGCACATGTAAAATTTCAATTGATATAAAATAAGGGATAAGAATTATACCCCCTGGTGAATTTTGGGGATGAACTTATATGGGAGTTTTTTTAAAACATCGCCCGATCCCAGAACACCAATATCAATACCATATCAATAATAAGTACCACTTAGTTTCCCATGAACATTACATTTAGGCACAAGGGATACCTCTCACATATCAATGAGTGCAGTCCGAATAAAGTTTAAGCTCCATGATAAGGAGCCTCCTTTTCAAGCCAAGTAGGAAGGTGTGCCACATAGCTACACCACTTGTTACAGAAGTTTTAAGCACCCCTAGATAGCTCACAAATGTAGCCAGCATTAGTAAGGGGATAACCAACGCTGAAAATGTTTCTAATATTCACGCCGGGATTTGAACCTAGGCTTTCGGCGTCATAGGCGGACATCCGAACCTCTCCACCAAGGTGGCCTACGATCAACTATAAGTACATATATGTGCAAAATTTAGAGAGAATAGATTATTCGCCGCTCAGGTAAGAGCGGCAGACTCACTTAGCCAATGAAAGGTCCATTATGATACCACAGTAAAGACAGACAAAAGCCACTGGTGGAAATTGAACCAAAACTCCCAATCAACTAGGCTGCCGGGAGGCCTAATATGTTGTTTACAGGGTCAAATTTTCGACAACGATGGCGGACCGCGGAGTAAGCATATTTTCCAATGAATCTTCCAATTCAAAACCTGTCGAAAATATCAAAACAATGGCCAGCAGTGGTCATCCGCATTCTTAATGTTGGGAAGTGTAGGCATATTTGTGTTTGAATCCCCGAGTTCAAAGCCCGGCGAAAATATCAAAACAATAGCCAGCGGGAGTCATCCTCTTCAGTGTTGTAAAAGAAATGTTTCGGCTGCCGGGGGGCCTAATATGTAGTTAACATGGTCAAATTTTCGACAGCGATGGCGGACCGTAGAGTAAGCATATTTATCAATGAATCCTCGAATTCAAAACCTGGCGAAAATATCAAAACAATGATCAGCAGTGGTCATCCGCATTTTAAATATTGGGAAATGTAGGCATATTTGAGTATGAATCCCCGAGTTCAAAGGCCGGCGAAAATATCAAAACAATGGCCAGAGGGAGTCATCCTCTTCCTTATCCTCTTCAGTGTTGTAAAAGAAATGTTTCTCTGCCGCTCAATTGACCAAACTAGAATCGAGAAACATTCTCCCCCTTTGTTTCTTATTGAAATGTTGGTGAACATTTTATCATAGGGTATCTCCCAATTCCCCCATTGCCCTTAAAACCGATTTTCCTCGTTTAGCTTTTCCTTAAGGGGTGGTGGATACGTTTACATTTCATTAATTTTTAGAAGGATTTGGAATTTTCATTAGCTTACTTCTGATATTCAATATTGTAGCAAGTGTATACGAAATGAGAAAAGCGACCATTCCAAGGATATGGGTGAAAAAGCAAAGAAAGAGGAAGAAGAGAAAAAAACAAATAAACATTAAAATCCCTGGCCAAACATCCAAAGATATGCTAGTGTCCACCCAACAACATACACACACAAACACTAGCACCCACATTCAAATCCACAGACTTTCTTACATAAATACACGCATATGCCAAGAGTGATGAATAAATGTATGAAGAAGCATATGGAGATAACAAACGTTTGTAAGAAGGTATGTACATACATTTGCCACTGTGCATATATGTATATGCAAGAGCTGTGCACATACATATGCAAGTAGAATGGTACTCACTCGCTCTCTCTCTCTCTCTCTCTACGCCGTTTTAGTGATGTTCTGAAATATTCCTACATACAAGAAACATAGAAATGACCACTATAACCTACATACATATGTATGTATATGTATGTGCATATGTATGCATGAGCATAAAGTGCCCATAAAAAGTAACAGAAATGAATTTCAAAAAAGCACAACAACAAAAAAAAAACACCAAAAACGACACAAGAACAAAATGAGCCGTTTTTGCTAACGAAACGAAACAGCAAAAATTCTACGAAAATGAAGTGAAATGGAAGAAATCAACAACTGACGATTGTCATTGCCATGCCCGCCTGTGTGTGTGTGTGTGAGTGGCACAAGAGTGTGTAGATTTAAGTGATATCTAGAAGTGTATTAAAGTGACTCAAAGGATGTTCACAAATGGTCAGCTGCTGCAGCACACATAAGGCCAACAACAACAACTACAGGCCACCGTCGAACGATACACTCCAACATTTCGAGTACTTGCAAACAGATGCAATAAAATTCATGGCCCAACTGTATGGAATGATGCTTGAACGCAATTATAACTAAGTTGATCTCAATTCTAATATCGTTGTCCTTCTGTACACGCATGGGTTTTCTGCTAACAAGGATGAGGGAGGGAGAATAATTGGAAACATTTCGCTAAAGCAAAATAGGTTTCAATCTTTCCAGGACCCAGGAGAAACTTCGAATGTTATTTAAGAGTTTTTAATCTTTAATATAAAAGTGCACCGAAGGAGGATAAGACCCTCCACCACTCGGAAATGGGTTCATAGATTTAAGCGGAATAATGTTTTTATTATTCTGCTAAAACAAAAACATGATTTTTTTAGGATGATTTTTGGTTTTGATCTGTGTGCAAGGCCAGATATATAAGGGGACCACCCCAACACCACACACTTATGTAGGATCATAACAATAGGGAGCTCAAATGAAAGGTATTTGGGAGTAAAGTGTGAATTTAAGATTAACAAGTAAAAGCGTGCTAAGTTCGGCCGGGCCGAATCTTATATACCCTCCACCATGGATCGCATTTGTCGAGTTCTTTTCCGGGCATCTCTTCTTTGGGAAAAAAGGATATAAGAAAAGATTTCCTCTGCTATTAGAGCGATATCAAGACATGGTCCGATTTGGACCACAATTAAATTATATGTTGGATGCCTGTGTAAAATGTCAGCCAATTCGAATAAGAATTGCGCCCTTTGGGGGCTCAAGAAGTAAAATAGAGAGATTGATTTATATGGGAGCTGTATCGGGCTATAGACCGATTCAGACCATAATAAACACGTATGTTGATGGTCATGAGAGAATCCGTCGTACAAAATTTCAGGCAAATCGGATAATAATTGCGACCTCTAGAGGCTCAAGAAGTCAAGATCCCAGATCGGTTTATGTGGCAGCTATATCAGGTTATGGACCGATTTGAACCATACTTGGCACAGTTGTTGGATATCATAAGAAAACACGTCGAGCCAAAATTCATTCAAATCGGATAAGAATTGCGCTTTCTTAAGGCTCAAGAAGTCAAGACCCAATATCGATTTATATGGCAGCTATATCAGGTTATGGACCGATTTAAATCATACTTGGCACAGTTGTTGGATATCATAAGAAAATACTACGTGCCAAAATTCATTCAAAGCGGATAAGAATTGCGCACTCTAGAGGCTCAAGAAGTCAAGACCCAAGATCGGTTTATATGACAGCTATATCAAAACATGGACCGATATGGCCCATTTACAATACCAACCGACCTACACTAATAAGAAGTATTTGTGCAAAATTTCAAGCGGCTAGCTTTACTCCTTCGGAAGTTAGCGTGCTTTCGACAGACGGACGGACGGACATGGCTAGATCGACATAAAATGTCACGACGATCAAGAATATATATATACTTTATGGGGTCTCAGACGAATATTTCGAGTAGTTACAAACAGAATGACGAAATTAGTATACCCCCCATCTTATGGTGGAGGGTATAAAAATAGGGTCCAAACATCTTGAAGGTCGAATAAACCCCATAAGCTAATACGTAGATAGGTTAGGTCAATGTAGGACACAAAATAAGGTATTTACGAGTACAGTATAAATAGGTCATCCTCAGTAAGTAAGTTTAAGGATGTCGACTCAACGACCTCAAAACCCCCAAGAATATATGTAGACCAATTTAACAACATGTGACTCAAAGTAACTTTTCCTCCACAATTGAGACCAAGGGGGTTAAGTTGAGTGTTATAGGAGCTAAGTTTCAGGAAGTCCAAAATTGCAATTTAAACGATCATAACAATAGTAGAACCAAATGAAATGTTTCCCGGCCGATACGGGATGACTATGAGCACCACACAGGCTGGAACTTTGAGCTCCGACATGTGTGGTGCCCATCGTTATCACGGGAAGCTTAGCTGAAAGCTACCGGGCGCGTCCACAGGTTGCGGATGGTGTAATGCTCCGTTTTTATGCGGAGTAGCTGCAAATGCTGCCGCGGGCAGTCAGTGATTTTCGAGAGGAGAGTCTCAGTGAAGAGTCAGGTGGCACTGGCTCTTAATTAAATACCGAGTGCCAATGATACTCGAGATGACAAGGCGAATTATTGGCGCCTTCAAATAACCAATGGCCAACATCAGCGACTGTTCCCAGGTTTGGGGCGGTTGGCGGCGAGCGTCGGATCTTGGAGCAAGCGGATCGCCACAACGAAAGACATGTGTGCAATCCCACAAAACCCATGCTGTTGAGGCGATAGGCCAGTAACCAGCCCCCGGAAAACTGAGAACTACTATGAGAAACAAAGGAATAGTAACAAGTAAAAGCGTGCTAAGTTCGGCCGGGCCGAATCTTATATACCCTCCACCATGGATCGCATTTGTCGAGTTCTTTTCTCGGCATCTCTTCTTTGGCAAAAAAGGATATAAGAAAAGGTTTGCTCTGCTATTAGAGCGACATCAAGATATGGTCCGGTTCGGACCACAATTAAATTATATGTTGGAGACCTGTGTAAAATATCAGCTAATTCGAATAAGAATTGCGCCCATTGGGGGCTCAAGAAGAAAAATAGAGAGATCGATTTATATAGGAGCTGTATCAGGTTATGAACCGATTTGAACCTTATTTGACACAGTTGTTGAAAGAAAATTTCAGCCAAATCGGATAAGGATTGCGCCCTCTAGACGCTCAAGAAGCCAAGACCCAAGATCGGTTTATATGGCAGCTATATCAGGTTATGGACCGATTTGAACCATACTTGGCACAGTCGTTGAATATCATAACAAAACACGTCGTGCAAAATTTCATTCCAATCAGATAAGAATTGCGCCCTCTAGACGCTCAAGAAGCCAAGACCCAAGATCGGTTTATATTGCAGCTATATCAGGCTATGGACCGATTTGAACCATACTTGGCACAGTCGTTGGATATCATAACAAAACACGTCGTGCAAAATTTCAGTCCAATCGGATAAGAATTGCGCCCTCTAGACGCTAAAGAAGCCAAGATCGGTTTATATGGCAACTATATCAGGTTATGAACCGATTTCAACCATACTCGGCACAGTTGTTGAATATCATAACTAAACACGTCGTGAGAAATTTCATTCCAATCGGATAAGAATTGCGCCCTCTAGAGGCTCAAGAAGTCAAGACCCAAGATCGGTTTATATGGCAACTATATCAGGTTATGGACCGATTTGAACCATACTCGGCACATTTGTTAAATATCATAACAAAACACGTCGTGCAAAATTTCATTTCAATCGGATAAAAATTGCGCACTCTAGAGGCTCAAGAAGTCAAGACCCAAGATCGGTTTACATGGCAGCTATATCAGGTTATGGACCAATTTGAGCCATACTCGGCACAGTTGTTGAATATCATAACTAAACACGTCGTGAGAAATTTCATTCCAATCGGATATGAATTGCGCACTCTAGAGGCTCAAGAAGTCAAGACCCAAGATCGGTTTATATGGCAGCTACATCAAAACATGGACCGATATAGCCCATTTACAATACGAATCGACCTACACTAATAAGAAGTATTTGTGCAAAATTTCAAGCGGCTAGCTTTACTCCTTTGGAAGTTAGCGTGCTTTCGACAGACAGACAGACGGACGGACAGACGGACAGACGGACGGACGGACAGACGGACGGACAAACGGACGGACATGGCTAGATCGACATAAAATGACGCGAGGATCAAGAATATATATACTTTATGGGGTCTCAGACGAATATTTCGAGTAGTTACAAACAGAATGACGAAATTAGTATACCCCCGAAAAAAGACCATGATTTGCAGATCTGCACCTAGAATGTCCGAACTCTTCATAGGGAAGCTGCAGTATATGCGCTGGCGGATTTATTAGAGAAGTACAAGGCAAATATTACCGCCTTACAGGAAGTGCGATGGACTGGGAATGGCGTCACCTACTACAACACCAAACGGTGACGAACTATACTAAAGCTGCCATAACATGAGGCATGAATTTGGCTGTGGATTTATGGCTAGTCGGAGACTGAAACACCTAGTCTCCAGCTTTACTCCGGTGGATGAGAGGCTAGGCACAACCCCACTAAAAAACCAAATTCTTCAACATCAGCCATATTTGCGCCCATGCCCCGACGGAAGACAAAGACGAGCAGACCAAGGATATTTTCTACGATCGCCTAGAGAGACAATATGACCGCTGCCCCGTCCATGATATTAAAATCGTTCTGGGAGATTTTAATGTGAAAATAGGGAAGGAAGACATTTTTGGTCCAACAGTCGCAAAGTTTAGCCTCCACGACATAACATCCATTAATGGGTTGAGGCTGATAGATTTCGCCGCGGCAAAAAACATGGAAGTTAGTAGCACCAGATTTCAGCATAAGAATACTCACAAAGCCGCATGGCTGTCATCCGATCAAAACACGAGAAACCAAACTGATCACGTTGTGATAGATGGAAGGCATTCATCCAGTGTGTTAGATGTACCATCGATCCGTGGAGCGAATATAGATTCGGATCATTACCTTGTTGTAGCAAAGGATCGCACCCGTTTGAATATGGCGAGGAAAGTACGATCTGACACTGCACGGAAGCTGGACATTGAAAAGCTGCAAACACAACAAATGGCAGCAGCTTGATGAAAGCACTCCTTGTTCCGATGATATAATGGCGCAGTGGCAAACTATTGCCCACTTCATGGAAAATGCCGCGAAATCCCTACTTGGGTACCTGAAGCCTCCTCCAAAACACAAATGGTACGACCAAGAGTGTCCAGATGCTACTGAAGCCAAGAATGTGACATATAGAGCAACACTGCAATCAGTAGCAACGTGCCAGATGATGGAGAGGTATTGGGAGAAAAGGAGAGAGAAGAAACATCTATTCCGCAGAAAGAAAAAGGAAATGGAAAAACGTAAGTGTGAGCTAATTGAGATGTACAGGAGTCAGAATGAAGTCCGGAAATTTTACCAAAGAATTAAACATCAAACCGATGGCTTTGGTGCAGGCACATCCTCCTGCAGAGACAAAGGGGGAAATCTGGTAACTGACACAGATGGCATGCTGATGATATGGAAAGAACATTTTACCCAACTGCTAGTGTCCGATGTTGGCGGCGTAGAGGATACCTCAAAACCAATCCTTGATGATGGCATAGAATTTTTAATTCCTAGTCAAAATGAGGTCCAAGTAGCAGTGACCCGACTAAAGAACAACATGGCAGCAGGAGCCGACGGATTACCCGCTGAACTATTTAAGAGCGGAGGCAACACGCTGATAAGGCGTATGCATCAGCTTATCTGCGCCATCAGGCAAGAAAAACGCATACCCGGTGATTGGAACCTCAGCATACTATGTCCCGTACACAAGAAAGGAGAGAGACAAGACGGAATGTGCCAACTACAGAGGAATAAGTCTCCTTCCCCATCGCATACAAGATATCCTCGAGCATACTGTATGAAAGATGAAAACCTAAAGTCCATGAGATAATTGGGCCCTTTCAATGCGGCTTTAGACCTGGTAAATCCATCCTAGACCAGATATTTACATTGCGCTAAATAAAATAAAAGTATGCCTACAACTAAATTTAATTTGTATACATTTTTAGCAGAATCCATGGTGGTGGATTCCCAGGAATCGGCCCTCCCAAAATTATTGTTTTTTTATACCCTCCACCATCGGATGGGGGTATACTAATTTCGTCATTCTGTTTGTAACTACTCGAAATATTCGTCGGAGACCCCATAAAGTATACATATTCTTGATCGTCGTGACATTTTATGTCGATCTAGCCAAGTCCGACGGTCTGTCCATCTGTCTGTCGAAAGCACGCCAACTTTTGAATATTGCACAAATACTTCTTATCAGTGTAGGTCGGTTGGCAATGTAAATGGGCCATATCGGTTCACGTTTTGATATAGCTGCCATATAAACCGATCTTGGGTCTTGAATTCTTGAGCCTCTAGAGGGCGCAATTCTTATCCGATTGGAATGAAATTTTGCACGACGAGTTTTATTATGATATCCAACAAATGTGCTAAATATGGTTCAAATCGGTCCATAACCTGATATATTTAGCTGCCATATAAACCGATCTTGGGTCTTGACTTCTAGAGCTTCTAGAGGGCGCAATTCTTATCCGATTGGAATGAAATTTTGCACGACGCGTTTTCTTATGATATCCAACAAATGTGCTAAATATGGTTCAAATCGGTCCATAACCTGATATATTTAGCTGCCATATAAACCGATCTTGGGTCTTGACTTCTAGAGCTTCTAGAGGGCGCAATTCTTAGCCGATTGGAATGAAATTTTGCACGACGTGCTTTGTTATGATGTCCAACAACTGTGTCAAGTATGGTTCAGATCGGTCCATAACCTGATATAGCTGCGTTATAAACCGATCTTGAATCTTGACTTCTTGAGCCACTAGGGGGCGCAATTCATATCCGATTTGAGTGAAATTTTGCACGAAATATTTTATTATAAAATTTAACGCTTGTGCTAAGTATGGTTCAAATCGGTCAATAACCTGATATAGCTGCGATATAAACCGATATGGGGACTTGACTTCTTGAGCTTCTAGAGGGCGCAATTCTTATCCGATTTGGCTGAAATTTTGCATGACGTATTTTATTACGACTTTCAACAACTGTGTTCAAATCGGTTCATAACCTGACATAGCTGCCATATAAATCGATCTGGAATCTTGACTTCTTGAGCCTCTAGAGGTCGCAGTTAATATCCGATTTGCCTGAAATTTTGTTCGACGGATCCTCTCATGACCATCAACATACGTGTTTATTACGGTCTGAATCGGTCTATAGCCTGATACTGCTCCCATATAAATCTATCTCTCTATTTTACTTCTTGAGCCCCCAAAGGTCGCAATTCTTATTCGAATTGCCTGACATTTTACAAAGGTCTTCAACATATAATTTAAATGAGGTCCAAACCGGACCATATCTTAATATCGCTCTAATAGCAGAGCAAATATTTTCTTTTATCCTTTTTTTGCCTAAGAAGAGATGCTGGGAAAAGAACTTGACAAATGCGATCCATGGTGGAGCGTATATAAGATTAGGCCCGGCCGAACTTAGCACGCGTTTACTTGTTTTGCACTCTAGTTTTGTATTCTCACCTAAATGCCGGAGTCTTCTAGTCGCAAAAACCGGGCTATATGATTCAATGTTTGAAAATCTCCCCACATGCCCTACACATGCTGTCACTTGTCGCACCTGCATAAGAGCGCCCGTACTCCATTGTTCCCCGTAATGATAGCGAAAGTAATACTGATCGCCTTTCTACATCCTCTCTATAATAGCCCCGTCTTCTCAAGATCCGCACCCCCACCATACGATTTTCGTAGTCCTACCGACCGTTTCAATGTTCCAAAGTGCTATATTCGTGTTCTTCGGCCATGCCCTTAACACGGACTGGCTCGCCCTGCAAAGCTTCCCATTATCAGGTTTGTTGATGAGATATCTTTGGACCTTACAGCCAAGTCTGTCATCTCGTTCCCCAGGATCAGATGTGGATCGAGAAATTGTTAAAAAAAAGTGTAACCTTACCGTCCTGGTTGTAATAGCCGACTTTCCATACTCGACGTCCTCGCGTTAACAGCGTTTCAGCGTGATTGTCCAGATTGCCATACGCAGGACCGTGTTTTGATTTAGGAGCCGCAAACTAAACTCATTCCCAAGACACCCACATCTTTTCAGGCCAGATTATCCACCACCCTCCTATGGTAGTGGTCATTCCGTTTGTATCACAAGTCAACCATGTCCGGACTATGTCTGTGCCTTTCAAAAGCACGTACGTTACGAGTTGAGTATTTACAGTTTTTATCCAAAAAAAAAAAAATAAATGAAAAATCGTTACAATCTAAATATACTGCAAACTTTCAGTGTGATTCGGGTTAATATTCCATGTGCCTTCTATTGACTCTTACTGGAATTTTCATGAAATTTCTTGAATAGCAACCATAAATAAATTCTACTATTATGATTACCTTACAAAACACCAATCAATTTTCTTTCTATAAACCATAATATTGGTTTTCCATTAACCTTAGTGTTCAATGTAATGTCTATAACAATATATCTTCAACCTTCCATTTGTCAGTGATCTTAAGTTGACCGCACAATGTAGTCGTCCACACTTCCTGGATAAAGAAATGAAGAAAAAACAAACCTCATTTACCAAAATGAATGGGGACAAGTAACCACAGAGTGCATGTGAATATTATGTTGACATGGTACCGAAATGATAACCAAGGATAACGTCCAATCCATCATCTATTGTTGAAGGGATTAAATCATACATCAATGATGCCACATTGATTGATGATGGAGAAGTATTACCCGGAAATGTCATTCTCAATGTCCATTTAGATACACCATCAGTATCTACATTTGTATGTATTTCGCCAGCATTATTTGATAGACATGCTTAAGACCCAATTGTATTACGAGTGTGGGTAGTATGTAGGAAAAGTTTATACTCGCTACTGCAACGGGAAGTTGCTTATAAAACTAACTAATTAACCTTGCAGCGACAAAGAGAAAACCATAAATACAATGGGTTGCAAAACAAAAAAAAATGGAATAGAAAATACATGTTTTAAGGGATATCGAACTAAGAGCCAATTTCCCTCCAGGACACAAAGTTTAGGAGATACAGCCATTTTAAGTTTTCCATGTGAAAAATCGAATTTTATGGTCACGAATTAAGGCCCATTTTCCTCTAGGATGCATAGTTTAGGAGATAGACCTATTTTAAGTTTTCCAAATGAAAAATCAAATTTTAATGGATTTTCGATGAAAGTCATGATTTATGGCCCATTTCCCTCTAGGACGCATAGTTTAGGAGATACAGCCTTTTTAAGTTTTTCGAGTGAAATATCCATTTTTATTGGATTTTGGATGAATGTCACAAATTTAGGCCCATTTCCCCCTTGGAAGCAAAACTTAGGAGATACAGCCATTTTAAGTTTTCCAAGTGAAATTTCAATTTTTAATGGATTTTCGATGAAGGTCACGAATTAAGGCCCATTTACCTCTAGGACGCATAGTTTAGGAGATACAGCCATTTTAAGTTTTTCGAGTGAAATTTCGATTTTTAATGGATTTTCGATGAAGGTCACGAATTAAGGCCCATTTCCCTCTAGGACGCATAGTTTAGGAGATACAGCCATTTTAAGTTTTCCAAGTGAAATTTCGATTTTTATTGGATTTTCGATGAAGGTCAAGAATTAAGGCCCATTTCCCTCTAGGACGCATAGTTTAGGAGATACAGCCATTTTAAGTTTTCCGAGACAAATTCCGATTTTTAATGGATTTTCGATGAAGGTCACGAATTAAGGCCCATTTCCCTCTAAGGCGCATAGTTTGGGAGATAGAGCCATTTTAAGTTTTCCAAGTGAAATTTAGATTTTTATTGGATTTTCGATGAAGATCACGAATTAAGGCCCATTTCCCTCTAGGACGCATAGTTTAGGAGATACAGCCATTTTGAGTTTTCCAAGTGAAATATCGATTTTTATTGGATTTTCGATGACGGTCACGAATTAAGGCCCATTTCCCTCTAGGACGCATAGTTTAGGAGATACAGCCATTTTAAGTTTTCCAAGTGAAATATCGATTTTTATTGGATTTTAGATGAAGGTCACGAATTAAGGCCCATTTCCCTCTAGGACGCATAATTTAGGAGATACAGCCATTTTAAGTTTTCCAAGTGAAATTTCGATTTTTATTGGATTTTCGATGAAGGTCACGAATTAAGGCCCATTTCCCTCAAGAACGCATATTTTAGGAAATACAGCCATTTTAAGTTTTCCAAGTGGAATTTCGATTTTTAATGGATTTTTGATGAAGGTCACGAATTAAGGCCCATTTCCCTCTAGGACGCATAGTTTAGGAGATACAGCCATTTTAAGTTTTCCAAGAGAAATTTCGATTTTTAATGGATTTTTGATGAAGGTCACGAATTAATGCCCATTTCCCTCTAGGACGCATAGTTTAGGAGATACAGCCATTTTTAGTTTTCCAAGAGAAATTTCGATTTTTAATGGATTTTCGATGAAGGTCACGAATTAAGGCCCATTTCCCTCTAGGACGCATAGTTTAGGAGATACGGCCATTTTAACTTTTCCAAGTGAAATTTCGATTTTTAATGGATTTTCGATGAAGGTCACGAATTAAGGACTTTTTCCCTCTAGGACGCATAGTTTAGGAGATACAGCCATTTTAAGTTTTCCAAGTAAAATATCGATTTTTATTGGATTTTCGATGAAGGTCACGAATTAAGGCCCATTTCCCTCTAGGACGCATAGTTTAGGAGATACAGACATTTTAAGTTTTCCGAGTGAAATTTCGATTTTTATTGGATTTTCGATGAAGGTCACGAATTAAGGCCCATTTCCCTCTAGGACGCATAGTTTAGGAGATACAGCCATTTTAAGTTTTCCAAGTGAAATTTCGATTTTTATTGGATTTTCGATGAAGGTCACGAATTAAGGCCCATTTCCTTCTGGGACGCATAGTTTAGGAGATACAGCCATTTGAAATTTTCCGAGTGAAGTTTGATTTTTATTGGATTTTCGATGAAGGTCACGAATTAAGGCCCATTTCCCTCTAGGACGCATAGTTTAGGAGACACAGCCATACGAGTGAAATTTCGATTTTTATTGGATTTTCAATGAAGGTCACGAATTAAGGCCCATTTCCCTCTAGGACGCATAGTTTAGGAGATACAGCCATTTTAAGTTTTCCAAGTGAAATTTCGATTTTTAATGGATTTTCGATGAAGGTCACGAATTAAGGCCCATTTCACTCTAAGACGCATAGTTTAGGAGATTTAGCCATTTTAAGTTTTCCGAGTGAAATTTCGATTTTTATTGGATTTTCGATGAAGGTCACGAATTAAGGCCCATTTTCCTCTAGGACGAATAGTTTAGGAGATACAGCCATTTTAAGTTTTTCGAGTGAAATTTCGATTTTTAATGGATTTTCGATGAAGGTCACGAATTAAGGCCCATTTCCCTCTAGGACGCATAGTTAAGGAGATACAGCCATTTTAAGTTTTCCAAGATTTTTATTGGATTTTCGATGAAGGTCACGAATTAAGGCCCATTTCCCTCTAGGACGCATAGTTTAGGAGATACAGCCATTTTAAGTTTTCCGAGAAAAATTTGGATTTTTATTGGATTTTCGATGAAGGTCATGAATTAAGGCCCATTTCCCTCTAGGACGCATAGTTTAGGAGATACAGCCATTTTCAGTTTTTCGAGTGAAATTTCGATTTTTTTAGGAGATACAGCCATTTTAAGTTTTGCGAGTGAAATTTCGATTTTTAATGGATTTTCGATGAAGGTCACGAATTAAGGCCCATTTCCCTCTAGGACGCATAGTTTAGGAGATACAGCCATTTTAAGTTTTCCAAGTGAAATTTCGATTTTTATTGGATTTTCGATGAAGGTCACGAATTAAGGCCAATTTCCCTCTAGAACGCATAGTTTAGGAGATACAGCCATTTTATTTTTTTTAATGGATTTTCGATGAAGGTCACGAATTAAGGCCCATTTCCCTCTAGGACGCATAGTTAAGGAAACACAGCCATTTTAAGTTTTCCAAGATTTTTATTGGATTTTCGATGAAGGTCACGAATTAAGGCCCATTTCCCTCTAGGACGCATAGTTTAGGAGATACAGCCATTTTAAGTTTTCCAAGTGAAATTTCGATTTTTATTGGATTTTCGATATAGGTCACGAATTAAGGCCCATTTCCCTCTAGGACGCATAGTTGAGGAGATACAGCCATTTTATTTTTTCCAAGTGAAATTTCGATTTTTATTGGATTTTCGATATAGGTCACGAATTAAGGCCCATTTCCCTCTAGGACGCATAGTTTTGGAGATACAGCCATTTTAAGTTTTTCGAATGAAATTTCGATTTTTAATGGATTTTCGATGAAGGTCACGAATTAAGGCCCATTTCCCTCTAGGACGCATAGTTTAGGAGATACAGCCATTTTAAATTTTCCAAGTGAAATTTAGATTTTTATTGGATTTTCGATGAAGGTTACGAATTAAGGCCCATTTCCCTCTAGGACGCATAGTTTAGGAGATACAGCCATTTTAAGTTTTCCAAGTGAAATTTCGATTTTTATTGGATTTTCGATGAAGGTCACGAATTAAGGGCCATTTCCCTCTAGGACGCATAGTTTAGGAGATACAGCCATTTTAAGTTTTTCGAGTGAAATTTCGATTTTTAATGGATTTTCGATGAAGGTCACGAATTAAGGCCCATTTCCCTCTAGGACGCATAGTTAGGAGATACAGCCATTTTAAGTTTTCCAAGTGAAATTTAGATTTTTATTGGATTTTCGATGAAGGTCACGAATTAAGGCCCATTTCCCTCTAGGACGCATAGTTTAGGAGATACAGCCATTTTAAGTTTTTCGAGTGAAATTTCGATTTTTAATGGATTTTCGATGAATTAAGGCCCATTTCCCTCTAGGACGCATAGTTTAGGAGATACAGCCATTTTAAGTTTTTCGAGTGAAATTTCGATTTTTAATGGATTTTCGATGAAGGTCACGAATTAAGGCCCATTTCCCTCTAGGACGCATAGTTAAGGAGATACAGCCATTTTAAGTTTTCCAAGATTTTTATTGGATTTTCGATGAAGGTCACGAATTAAGGCCCATTTCCCTCTAGGACGCATAGTTTTGGAGATACAGCCATTTTAAGTTTTTCGAATGAAATTTCGATTTTTAATGGATTTTCGATGAAGGTCACGAATTAAGGCCCATTTCCCTCTAGGACGCATAGTTTAGGAGATACAGCCATTTTAAGTTTTCCAAGTGAAATTTAGATTTTTATTGGATTTTCGATGAAGGTCACGAATTAATGCCCATTTCCCTCTAGAACGCATAGTTTAGGAGATACAGCCATTTTATTTTTTTTTATGGATTTTCGATGAAGGTTACGAATTAAGTTCCTTTTCCCTCTAGGACGCATAGTTTAGGAGATACAGCCATTTTAAGTTTTCCAAGTGAAATTTAGATTTTTATTGGATTTTCGATGAAGGTCACGAATTAATGCCCATTTCCCTCTAGAACGCATAGTTTAGGAGATACAGCCATTTTATTTTTTTTTATGGATTTTCGATGAAGGTTACGAATTAAGGCCCATTTCCCTCTAGGACGCATAGTTTAGGAGATACAGCCATTTTAAGTTTTCCGAGAAAAATTTGGATTTTTATTGGATTTTCGATGAAGGTCACGAATTAAGGCCCATTTCCCTCTAGGACGCATAGTTTAGGAGATACAGCCATTTTCAGTTTTTCGAGTGAAATTTCGATTTTTAATGGATTTTCGATGAAGGTCACGAATTAAGGCCCATTTCCCTCTAGGACGCATAGTTTAGGAGATACAGCCATTTTAAGTTTTGCGAGTGAAATTTCGATTTTCGATGAAGGCCACGAATTAAGGCCCATTTCCCTCTAGGACGCATAGTTGAGGAGATACAGCTATTTTAAGTTTTCCAAGTGAAATTTCGATTTTTATTGGATTTTCGATGAAGGTTACGAATTAAGGCCCATTTCCCTCTAGGACGCATAGTTTAGGAGATACAGCCATTTTAAGTTTTCCAAGTGAAATTTCGATTTTTATTGGATTTTCGATGAAGGTCACGAATTAAGGGCCATTTCCCTCTAGGGCGCATAGTTTAGGAGATACAGCCATTTAAGTTTTTCGAGTGAAATTTCGATTTTTAATGGATTTTCGATGAAGGTCACGAATTAAGGCCCATTTCCCATTTAGGAGATACAGCCATTTTAAGTTTTTCGAGTGAAATTTCGATTTTTAATGGATTTTCGATTAAGGTCACGAATTAAGGCCCATTTCCCTCTAGGACGCATATTTTAGGAGATACAGCCATTTTAAGTTTTGCGAGTGAAATTTCGATTTTTAAAGGATTTTCGATGAAGGTCACGAATTAAGGCCCATTTCCCTCTAGGACGCATAGTTTAGGACATACAGCCATTTTAAGTTTTCCAAGTGAAATTTCGATTTTTATTGGATTTTCGATGAAGGTCACGAATTAAGGCCCATTTCCCTCTAGAACGCATAGTTTAGGAGATACAGCCATTTTATTTTTTTTATGGATTTTCGATGAAGGTCACGAATTAAGGTCCATTTCCCTCTAGGACGCATAGTTTAGGAGATACAGCCATTTTAAGTTTTCCGAGTGAAATTTGGATTTTTATTGGATTTTCGATGAAGGTCACGAATTAAGGCCCATTTCCCTCTAGGACGCATAGTTTAGGAGATACAGCCATTTTAAGTTTTTCGAGTGAAATTTCGATTTTTAATGGATTTTCGATGAAGGTCACGAATTAAGGCCCATTTCCCTCTAGGACGCATATTTTAGGAGATACAGCCATTTAAGTTTTCCAAGTGAAATTTGGATTTTTATTGGATTTTCGATGAAGGTCACGAATTAAGGCCCATTTCCCTCTAGGACGCATATTTTAGGAGATACAGCCATTTTAAGTTTTCCGAGTGAAATTTGGATTTTTATTGGATTTTCGATGAAGGTCACGAATTAAGGCCCATTTCCCTCTAGGACGCATAGTTTAGGAGATACAGGACGCATAGTTTAGGAGACACAGCCATTTAAGTTTTTCGAGTGAAATTTCGATTTTTAATGGATTTTCGATGAAGGTCACGAATTAAGGCCCATTTCCCTCTAGGACGCATAGTTTAAGAGAGACAGCCATTTTAAGTTTTCCAAGTGAAATTTCGATTTTTATTGGATTTTCGATGAAGGTCACGAAATAAAGCCCATTTCCCTCTAGAACGCATAGTTTAGGAGATACAGCCATTTTAAGTTTTTCGAGTGAAATTTCGATTTTTAATGGATTTTCGATGAAGGTCACGAATTAAGGCCCATTTCCCTCTAGGACGCATAGTTTAGGAGATACAGCCATTTTAAG
>NC_081553.1:46023932-46038288 GCF_963082655.1 Stomoxys calcitrans | reverse complement strand
TTTAGGAGATACAGCCATTTTAAGTTTTCCAAGTGAAATTTCGATTTTTATTGGATTTTCGATGAAGGTCACGAACTAAGGCCCATTTCCCTCTAGGACGCATAGTTTAGGAGATACAGGCATTTTAAGTTTTTCGAGTGAAATTTCGATTTTTAATGGATTTTCGATGAAGTTCACGAATTAAGGCCCATTTCCCTCTAGGACGCATAGTTTAGGAGATACAGCCATTTTAAGTTTTCCAAGTGAAATTTCGATTTTTATTGATTTTCGATGAAGGTCACGAATTAAGGCCCATTTCCCTCTAGAACGCATAGTTTAGGAGATACAGCCATTTTATTTTTTTTATGGATTTTCGATGAAGCTCACGAATTAAGGCCCCATTTCCCTCTAGGACGCATAGTTTAGGAGATACAGCCATTTTAAGTTTTCCGAGTGAAATTTCGATTTTTATTGATTTTCGATGAAGGTCATGAATTAAGGCTCATTTCCCTCTAGGACGCATAGGTTAGGAGATACAGCCATTTTAAGTTTTTCGAGTGAAATTTCGATTTTTATTGGATTTTCGATGAAGGTCACGAATTAAGGCCCATTTCCCTCTAGGATGCATAGTTTAGGAGATACAGCCATTTTAAGTTTTTCGAGTGAAATATCGATTTTTAATTGATTTTCGATGAAGGTCACGAATTAAGGCCCATTTCCCTCTAGGACGCATAGTTTAGGAGATACAGCCATTTTAAGTTTTCCAAGTGAAATTTCGGTTTTTATTGGATTTTCGATGAAGGTCACGAATTAAGGCCCATTTCCCTCTAGGACGCATAGTTTAAGAGATTCAGCCATTTTAAGTTTTCTAAGTGAAATTTCGATTCATATTGGATTTTCGATGGAGGTCACGAATTAAGGCCCATTTCCCTCTAGGACGCATAGTTTAAGAGATTCAGCCTTTTTAAGTTTTCTAAGTGAAATTTCGATTCATATTGGATTTTCGATGGAGGTCACAAATGAAGGCCCATTTCCCTCAAGGACGCATAGTTTAGGAGAAATAGCTGCTAATATTTTAAGTTTTCCGAGTGAAATTTCGATTTCGATTTTTAATGAATTTTCGATGAAATTTCGAATTTTTGGAAGGAGTCACGCATATTTTATGAGATTTGGATTATTTATTCTGATATTCCGAGTTTTATTGAATTTTGAATCTTATCGCAGTGAAACTCCAGTCCATTTTCTTAGTGGTTGATGTGGAGCAAATGTCATATATTAGAACTTTGTTCGTTTATTATTTTTGCCTGAGGTGCTAATCAAAATAATGTGAACTGCTTTGTAATAAACTTAATAGAGCTAAGAACATGATGCAACAAACATGGAATTGATTGGATTGGAATATTTCTTAAACCTGATGTAAATCACTATTTGTTTTGGAAAAGAGTTTTCTTTTGTGTCAGATTATTACCTATGTATTTCATAGTTTTTGGTATTGCACTATGAATATATCTTAATGAAGAAATGTTAACGCATAACATGTAAATGTGTTGATACATAGAAATTCATATGCATATGAGGCTTTTCACGATTAATTGAAATCTAACAGTATCAACCCTCAGAACCAAGCTTTTATGACGATAATGACTTTTGTATACCGCCCAGCACGAAAACGATGAAAACTGTTAAAAACTAACTAAGGAATAACATGGCTGCAAGAGCCGATAGGTTACCACATAAGATATTTACACGCAGCCAAATACTAGAAGAACACATTCACAAAAAAAACGGTGATTTTTGGTGAGTCATGATGTCTTCGTTAATCGTGTATGTTACAGTAAGTCGTCGCTTTCTTAATATTAGATTTGCTTCGGATTGTAGGTTAAAAGATTGTCACTAACAATTGAGAGTTATTGGCTGCTTGAAACTCTTTACAGTTTTTCCTATTCCCCCTAACATTGATAGCCTCAAATCGGAGAATTAAAAAATTTTCGTCTTTTTATACCCTCCACCATAGGATGGGGGTGTACAAACTTCGTCATTACGTTTATAACGGCTCGAAATATGCGTCTAAGATCCCATAGAGTACATAAAGTCCTTACCGTCATGACATTTTAAATTGATTTAGCCATGTCCGACCGTCTGTTTGTCGAAAGCACGATAGCTTTCGAAGGGATTAACCTAGGCACTCAAAGCTTTGCACAAGTACTTCCTGTTAGTGTAGGTCGGTTGGAATTGTAAATGGGTCATATCGGTCCAGGATTTGATATAGCTGCGATATAAACCTATATTGGGCCTTGACTTCATGAGCCTCTAGACGGCACACATCTAATCCGATTTGGCTTTCCATTTTTAATGGATTTTCGATGAAGGTCACGAATTAAGGCCCATTTCCCTCTGGGACGCATAGTCTAGGAGATACAGCCATTTTAAGTTTTCCGAGTGAAATTTTGATTTTTATTGGATTTTCGATGAAGGTTACGAATTAAGGCCCATTTCCCTCTAGGACGCATAGTTTAGGAGATACAGCCATTTTAAGTTTTCCGAGAGAAATTTCGATTTTTATTGGATTTTCGATGAAGGTCACGAATTAAGGCCCATTTCCTTCTAGGACGCATAGTTTAGGAGATACCGCCAGTTTAAGTTTTCCAATTGAAACTTCGATTTTTAATGGATTTTCAATGAAGGTCACGAATTAAGGCCCTTTTACTCTAGGACTCAAAGTTTAGGAAATACAGCAATTTTAAGTTTTCTAAGTGAAATTCCGAGCTAGGCGCTTGAAATTTTGCACAATTATTTTTTATGAGTGTAGGTCGGTTGCGATTGTAAATGGGCCAAATCGGTCCATCTTTTGATATAGCTGCCATGTATACCGATCTTGGGTTTTGACTTCTTGAGCTTCTAGAAGGCGCAATTCTAATCCGATTTGGCTGAAATTTTGCAAGTCGTGTTTTGGTATCACATGGGTTAACTGTGGCAGGTATGGTCTAAATCGGTTCATAACCTGATAAATCTGCCATATAAACCGATCTTGGGACTTGACTTCTAGTGATTCTAGAAGGCCCACTTCTTATCCGATTTGGCTGAAACTTTGCGTAGAGTTTTCTGGTATGACTTCCAACAACTGTGCCAAGTATAGTCTATATCAGTCTATAACCTGATAGACTTCTTGAGCCTCTAGAGGGCGCATTTCTTATTCGATTTGGCCGAAATTTTGCATGCTGTGTTTTATTTTGACTTCCAATGACTGTGTTAGGTATGGTCTAAATCAGTCCATTTCCACATATAGCCGCCATATAAATCGATCTTCCGATTAGACTTCTTGGGCTTCTAGAGGGCGAAATTTTTATCGAATATGGTTGAAATTTTGCATATGTCGTTTTGGTATGACTTCCAACAACTGTTCTAAGTATGGTCTAAATCGGTATATAACCTGATATAGCTGTCATATAAACCGATCTCCCAGTTAGACTTTATGAGTATCTGGAGGGCGCAATTATTACTCGATTTGACTGAAATTTGGGAGGCGGTGTTTTTCTATTCGAAAAAGTCATAAATTTTGAGAAAATCGGTTGATTAATGCGTTAGCAAAGACCATTTAAGTGAAAATCCGAAGATACATATACATGGGAGCTACATCTAAATCTGAACCGATTTTGATGAAATTCACCAGTGATCACAGGAGCCATAAGAGAAACCCTTGTGAGGAGCTCAACAAAAGCGATCCATGGTGGGGGTATAAAAGATCCGGCCCGGCCAAACTTAGCACGCTTTTATTTGTTTAGTTCTTGAGTCCTTAAAGGGCGAAATTCTTATTCGAATTGGGTGAACATTTTCAAAATGGCTTCTACTATGGTCCCAACATTCAACCAAATTATGGTCTGAATAGGACCATAACTTGATATAGTTCTATTAGCATAGCAGTTTATGTCTTTTATCCTTTGTTTGCCTAAAAAGAGATATCGGGAAGAGAACTCGACAAATGCGATCCAAGGTGGAGGGTATATAAGATTCGGGCCATCCGAACTTAGCTCCCTTTTGCTTGTTATCCATCTTCCATTTTTTGTCTGTAAGAGATACCGGGAAGAGAACTCGACAAATGCGATCCTTGTTGGAGGGTATATAAGACTTGGCTCGGACGAACTTACCGCGATTTTACTTATTTTCCTTGAAATGAATTTCTTGTGGAATTGCTCACATATGCACTTGTTTGTTTATTTATTTTCTCTAATATATTTTATTACATTCCCATAACAAACATACATTCACACACACGCTCATGCATATGCAAGGTTTCTGGCAAACCAAATCAAATATCAATTATACAAATGTTTGTTTAAGGAACCATGAAAAGAAACTAATTAAGAAACATATGTGGTCTTTCACAAGCAAAATATTCTTACTTCTTGGCCATATAAGTACAAATAACCTATAATGCTTTGTGTGTGTGTGCATGTGTAAGTGAATGCGTATAAACTAACGGACACATGCATGAACGGACTTGAGTATTAATTAGGGACTTCCATTAACAATGCTCATTTGCTTAACAGACCCCAAGCCTTAGGCTAAAATACACCAAAGGTATATTATTGCATATTCGAACTACTTTCTTTTGTTGCAAACTCACACCATCTCTGGAGAACTTTGCATGGATTTTGAGAGGTCATTAAAGCAGAAATCATTACAAGTTTTATTTGAGACACATGTGTATGTATGTAGAAACTTTGCTGCTGAGATTTGCGTAAGTATGCCACGAAGGTGACGAATCGAAACAATTGGCTGAGTAATACAAATATAGCTGCGAGAAATGTTGAGCTTATTACTATTAGGTAGCAATAAGGGACTATTGAAACCATAAGAAACTAAGATGGCAGAAGATTGAAAACTAGTATGCAGTACGATACATTTCGGCCCTATGATACGTTTGAAAGTCTTTTTTTTTTTTTAAACCATCATGATAAGATTGAATAATTGAAAATCCGGCCGGGGTTCGAACCTGGGCACACGGAGCAACAGCGATCAATACAACTGCCAACAGGAGCAGAGATTCATGTGTATACCATGGGAGTCGTGTAATTGTGTAGACAAAAAATCTGCCATTACAGAAAAACACATGCATTGGGAAAAAAAGTACATCTAATAGACAGGGTTGTCGAGCGTGGTTAATGTGGCAATTGTATAGAGGCCTTAGTATAGAGGTGTAGAGGCCTTTTCGTAATAAATACGGTTCAAATACAATATTTCAACGCACGCCCCTTGAAGTCTTCAAACCTAATATGGCCTAATTACGCAACGCTTCCCATATTGGTTGGTGTGTGTGACAATCTCTGGCTTACCTTTTCGATTTGCAAAGAAAAATAGTAAAATTTCATGATTTTCGTTCTAACAGGCAAAAAGCTGGAAAATGAAATTTGTTTTCACTTTGTATAAAACATGTCGAAATGATTATTAGAGATTCTAAATAAAACAAGTAAGCGTGCTAAGTTCGGCCGGGATGAATCTTGGGAACACACCACCATAGAAGTCAAATCGGGAGATTAGTTTATATTTGAGCTATACCAAGACATGAATCGATATGACCCATTTTCAATACCAAATGACCTACACTGATAGGAAGTATTTGTGCAAAATTTGAAGCGCCTAGCTGTATTCCATTTGAATATTAGCGTGCTTTCGACAGACGGGCGGACATGGCTAAATCGACTTAGAATGTCAAGACTATCAAGACAATACAAGTTGCTTCAGAGAAACTTACTTATTTGAAACAAATAAAAGTGTGCTAAGTTTGGCCGGGCCGGATCTTGGGAACACCCCACCATGGAATCTGCTAAAATATAAGAGCTATATCTAGTTTTGGACCGAATTGAACCGTACTTGGCGCAGCTGTTGAGAGCCATAACAGAACACAATATGCAAAATTTTCACCTTAATCGGATGAAAATCGCGGCTTGTAAGGGCTCAAGAAGTCAAATCGGGAGGTCGGTTTACATGGGAGCTATATCCTGTTCTTGACCAATTTGAGAGGTACTTGGCACAGTTGTTGGGAATCATAACAAAAAACTATGTACAAAAATTCAGCCAAATCGGACAAAAATGCGGCTACCAGGGGCTCAGGAAGTCAAATTAGGAGATCGGTTTATATGGGAGCTATATCATGTTATAGACCGATTTGGACTGTACTTGGCTCGGTTGTTGGGAGCCATATTCAAATATTATGTGCGAAAATTCAGCCAAATCGGATGCAAATTTTGGCTTCCAGGGGCTCAGGAAGTCAAATTAGGAGATCGGTTTATATGGGAGCTATATCAGGTTCTTGACCGACTTGAATCGTACATGACTCGGTTGTTGGGAGTCATATTCAAATATTATGTGCGAAAATTCGGCCAAATCGGATGAAAATTTCGGCTTCCAGGGGCTCAAAAATGGGAGAAGGCCCCCCCCCCCCCCCCCCCCCCCCCCCCCCCCCCCCCCCCCCCCCCCCCCCCCCCCCCCCCTATATGGGAGCTATATCAGGTTCTTGACCGAGTTGGCGCAAATTTCAGCCAAATCGGACACAAATTGTAGCTCCCATTAACTCAAGAAGTCAAATCGGGAGATCGGTTTATATGGGAACTATATCCAAACCGATATGGCCCATTTGCAATCCCCAACGGCCAACATTAATATAAAGTATGTGAGCAAAATTTCAAGCGGCTAGCTTTACGCTTTCGACCGCTACGTGATTTCGACAGACGGACGGACGGACATGTTCGAATCAGAATTTCGAGACGATCTAGAATATATATACTTTATGGGGTCCTAGATCAATATTTCGAGGTGTTACAAACGGAATGACTAGATTAATATACCCCCATCCTGTCGTGGTGGGAATAAAAACTTCCGAGCGGAGAGTTGGGTGGGGGCACATCTAGAGGGTGAATTCCCCACATTTGTTTCTCTTTCCTGTTAGTTGGCATCATTCTCTGGTCTAAGTAGCAGCGGGTCTTCGCCGTCGAGAGCTTCATTTTATATCCACCCCCCATAGGATGGGGGTATACTAATCTAGTCCTTCCGTTTGTATCACCTCGAAAAATTCGTCTGAGACTCCATAAAGTATACATGTTCTTGATCGTCTCAATGTTCTGAGTCTATCTAGCCATGTCCGTACGTCTGTCAAAATCAGGTAGCGGTCGAACGCGTAACGCTATCCGCATGAAATTTGGCACAGATACTTATTATAGATGTAGGTCGTTGGGGATTGCAAACGGTCCATGTTGGTTCAGATTTAGATATAGCTCCCACATACACCGATCTCCCGATTATACTTCTTGAGCCTCTGGAAGCCGCAATTTTCGTCCGATTTGGGTGAAACTTTGCACAAAGTGTTCATTTGTATCTTCTAACAACCGTGCCAAGTACGGTCCATATCGGTCTATAACCTGATATAGCGTCCATATAAACCGATTTCCGGATTTGAGTTCTCCAGCCTCTGGAAGCCGCAAATTGTGTTCGATTTGGCTGAAATTTTGCACAAAGTGTTCTGTTACAATTTCCAACAGCTGTTTCATGTACGGTCTAAATCGGTCTATAACCTGATTTAGCTCCCATATATACCGATCTACCGGTTTGACTTCTTGAATCCTTTCAAGCCGCAATTTTTCTTCGATTTGGCTTAAATTTTGCGTGGTGTTCTGTTACGACTTCCAGGAACTCTACCAAAAACGGTCCAAATTAAACGATTCGGTTCCTAGAAGCTCTAATTTTTACTGGTATGACAAAAGTTTTGTATGTAGAATAAAATTATGCCCTTCAACTAAATTTATTTTGCATACATTTTTAACAGAATCCATGAAGATCTCAAAATTCGGTCTGACCGATCTTAATACGCTTTTACATGTTCAACCATCGCTCACTTGTTGCAACGCAACGTCTCTTCCACGCTCTCTTTGAAATACCTCTCACAGACTTGCTCCTAGTCGTTATTCGTCTCTGTCGTTAGTTCACTCATTTTGGGAAATATAGAAAGAGTGAGACAGTTAGTTGTGCGTTCTCCCCGGCCTTCGGCTTTCGAACAAGCAGCTGCTTTGGGAATTTTTTACACCTCTCTCCGACGAATTCTCCATCAAGATCTTAAATTGCATCCCTATAAATTGGCTGTTGTGCAAGAATAAGGTTAGGTTAGGTTGAAAAGAGGGTGCAGATATTAAGCCGCCCCATGCCACTATGGACATACACCTCAGCCAGTTATCGGTTTGTTGTTCGCTCAAAAAACTAGAAAGTAACCTCTATAAAAAAAAAAATTTAAGTTAGGAAATCTGTGCTACTTACAAAATCCTTAATTGTTTTCAATACCCCTCCCCTAAGTTGGTTCATGTCTGGCAATGTGTTCCCACCTAAGTGCCGGTATCTGTTAGACGCGAAAGCCGGGCAATGACAAAGGAAATGAGTGTCATCATCTTCCCCGCATACCCTACACATGCTATCACTTGCTGCACCGATTTTACATAAGTGAGCTCGTAGTCCAATGTGTCCCGTTATGATACCAATAGCTATACTGGCCTCGTTTTTACTTCCTTTCAGTAATAGCCTCGTTTACTCACAATCGGGATCCCCACATAGGATTTTCGCCGTCCTACCGACCGTTTCGCTGTTTCACAATGTTGCATGCCCACTCCCTTAACTCGGACTGCGTCGACCCTAAAGGCTTCGGGTTAACCAAGTTTATTGACGACAGTCCTCTGGTCTTCACCGCCAAATCGTCTGCCGTTTCATTTCCCTTACTTCGTTATGGCCCGGCACCCAAACGATGCAGATTTTGCCATTCTCAGAGAAGGCGTTAATCTCCTTTTTACACTGCAAGACTGTTCGTGACCTTACTGACCTGGTTGTTATTACCTTTGTTGGCCAATTTGCAGTTCGTAAAGATGTTCACACTCGACGTCCTCGCGTTAGCACCACACCACTTCGCACATTCCATGATCACCCGGATTTCCGCCAGCAGGACCGTATTATGTCTTAAACAGATTTCAGTGTCAGGGTTCTCAAGACCCCCAGGCCCTATCTGTCATCTAGCTTTGATCCATCCGTGTAACATGATCTTCCAGATGGCAATACTAGGGATCCGTCAATCCAAGAATGTGCCGATGGCAGCAGTGCCTCGCACTCGACTTCAAGGTTCATCTCAGAAATCCGATCGTAAACCTCTTTCCTTCCTTCCAGGTTTCCTATCGTCGCCTCGATTATGCCGTGATGTTATGAGCTGCTCCCATCCTCAATTCATTCTCCCATCGCCTTAAGTCTCATAGCCGTAGTGGCTGCCTCACACTTAATCTGTATGTCAATGGGTCGGATATCTAGAACAGTCTCCAGTGCCCAAGTGGGCGTGGTCCTTATCGCTCCGCCTATGCTAAGATAACATGTTCTCTGAACCTGTTATATGGTCCTTATGTTGCACTTTTTCTCCATAGCAGTCCACCAAACTACTGAGGCGTAAGTAAGTATTGGTCTAATACCGCTCCTGTAGATCCAGTATACCCTCCTCGGATTCAGGCCCCATTTCGAGCCTACGGCCCGTCCACATTATGCCCAACGTCTGTGAGCCTTCTCAGTACACTCCTAAATGTGACACTTCCAATTCAGTTTCCTGTCCAAGATCACAATTAAGTATTTGACCTTGTCAGATATCGAAATCGTCTTATTGGAGAAACGTGGTCCGTTAAATTGGCCCACCCTCGTCTTCCTCCTGAACAGGCATATTTCAGTCTTCTCTGGGTTAACATTGAGACCTCTGGGTCAAGCCCAGTCATATGCCATATACAACATCCTTTCGGCCCTTCTGCATAGTTCGCTCGGATCCTTACCTCTTAGAAGTATTTTAACATTGTCTGCGTAGCGACGGGTTCAAATCCCTCCTCAGTCAGCATCTGTACTAGGTCATTTATGGTGGTCAACCATGCGAGTGGTGATAAAATGACCCCCTGTGGCGTGCCTTGTGCCACTTTTTCCTTACATTTATGCCATGGGACACACAATTTATCCATCTGCTCCTTAGCGTATGGTTTATCTAGTCTATAAGGACCGGGTCCTTAGAAGAATTAACTGAACGCGATTTTGTTGCCCTTTAAAATGCATTTGAAAACAGCATTTCATGCATGGCGGATAACCTGCCTGACGCATGCTGTATTGGAGTGGTGTAAATACACAACACCACCGAGTCAACGTAAATGCAAAAAGTTTGCCCATGAACATTCCACTAAGGAAGAGGGACAAACTTCTCTCATATCAATGAGTGTAGTGTGTAGTGTAGTGTAGTCCGATTAAAGTTTAAACTCAATGATAAGAGGCTTTTTTATAGCTTAGTCCGAACAGCGTGCCGCAGTGTGACACCTCTTTGGAGAGAAGTTTTTACATGATACCCTACAACTATTTAAAAGCGGGGAAACCTCCGCTTTTAAATTTTCTTATGATGATCTTGTCAGGATTCGAACCCAGACGTTCAACGTCATAGGCGGGCCTATTAGATATCGGATTAAACCTTGTAAGATTTTCTTACAATTGAATGTAAATTGTGGCCACTAAAGCCTTAAATGGTCTTATCGAATGAAAGATGGTTATGGGAGCTTATCCAAATCTGGACCAATTTTGACGAAATTTTGTACACATACATGGACATCACGAACAATTTTTTAATGATCGAACCGAAATTGTGGCTGCTAAAGCCTCAAAAGGCTATATCGGATGAAAGATATATATGGGAGCTACATCTGAGCAGATTGTAATGATGAATTTTTTTTAATGTAGTGATTCCGTTTCACACACCTCGCAATACTGACCTTGATATCGTAAGTCGAACTAGCCATGTCCGTCTGTCTCTTTGACCGACCGTCTATTAAAATCACGATAGCGGTCGATCGAATAAAGATATCCACCGTTGCGCAGAGGTTAGCATGTCCGCCTATGACATTGAATGCTTGGGTTCGAATCCTGGCTATACCATCAGCGGTGGTTTTTCCCTTCTAATACTGGCTACATTTGTGAGGTACTATACCATGTTAAACTTCCCTTCAAACAGGTCTCGCACTGCGGCACGCTGTTCGGACTAGGCTATAAAAAGCAGGCCCCTTATTATTGAGCTTTAATTTGAATCGGACTGAACTTTTTGATATGTGAGAAGTTTGTCCCTCTTCCTTATTGGAACGTTCGTAGGCAAACTTCGCATTTACGTTGACTCGTTAGTGTAGAGTGCGGCACGCCGTTCGGACTCGGCTATAAAAGGGAGGCCCCTAATCATTGAGCTTAAACTTGAATCGGACTGCACTCATTGATATGTGAGAAGTTTGCCCCTGTTCCTTAGTGGAATGTTCATGGGCAGCATTTGCATTTGCATAAAGTGGTCCTTTAGTTTGACTTCTTGAGACCCTAGAAGCCGTGATTGTGTGCTAGTGCTCATATCGGTCTATACCATGATATAGCTCCTATATAAATCGACCTCTTGGATTGATATCTTGAGCCCATGGAAACCGCAATTGTTGCTTGATTTGGCTTTATTTTTCGCCTAGGGTTTTATTATGACTTTCAGTATCCATGATTAGTATTGTCCAATTTCGTCTATAACCTAATGTAGCTACACTATATATAGCCATCTCCAGGTCAGCCTACTACGGCCCCTAGAGGTTTAAATTATTTCATGATTTGGCTGAAATTTGGTACGTAGAGTATCCATGTGTCCTCCAACTAGATTCGGCCAGGCCAAAGCGGCACATTTTTACTTGTTAGTGTTTATGGCGCCCAACAGCACCGATCACTGGGTTTGGTACACGACCATAGCGGCAAGAGGCGTATGAATATCATCATCCTCTTTTCTTAACCTATTTGGCCGGTATTAGATGTTCAGATAGGAGGGTAAAAACGTACATTTCGTACAAAATTCAGCCGAATCGGTCAGAAACTTAGGCTTCTAGGAGCTCAAGAAGTCGAATCCGGTCTAATTTATATCTCCCTGGGTGGGATTTGATGTATATATTGAAGGGTATATGGATTTTTAAGGTTCTTCGAAAGTGAAAGAGTGAAGGTAGTTGCCTATTCATCGGCATAGGCATTTTGAGCGACGGTCGTTATCTCTCTACTACTAAGGATATGCCCCAGGGAGCCCTAAAGAAGCTGTATAGATGAGCGTGGGGGCAATGGGATTGGCATAAATACCAGAAAGACAGATCTGGTGTTGTTCAAGAGAAGAGGGATGTATAGTGAGGTCAGGTAAACCACCCTTGATGGAGGGGAACTGACGCTCTTTCGAGAGGCTAAATACCTGGACTTTATTATTGAACATGTACTTAACTGCAGAAAAAATGTTGAGTAGATAGTAAAACGAGGGCTGTATGCGCTCGGCTCATGTCGCACCTCGATAGATAGGAGTTGTGGACTTAGGTCAGGATCCTGCTGATCTTCACATATGGGTGTCTAGTATGGTATCCGGGCCTTGAAAATGTGGGTCTGTGTGGTATGATGACTAAGGTACACGGTATTGTGGCGGTGCAGATATCGGTGAGAGGTGAAGTGCTCTGAGAGAAGCACTGAATGCTATACTTGATCTGAGGCCTTTGAACTTTTATATGGAGTATGAGGCATCAATATTATATGGTCAATATGGAAGCTATGTTAGGCTATGGACTGATATAGACCATACACCGTACGGAAATAGGAAGTCATGACAAAACATTAAGTGATAGATTTCACCTAAATCCCTTAGTGATTACGCCTCTATAGGCTCATGGAGACAAAATGGGAGATCGTTTAATATGCGAGCTATGGTTGCCCAAAAAGTAATTACGGATTTTTTTAAAGAAGGTAAATGCATTTTTAATAAGTCTTAGAATGAACTTTAATCAAATATACTTTTTTTACACTTTTTTTTCTAAAGCAAGCTAAAAGTAACAGCTGATAACTGACAGAAGAAATAATGCAATTACAGAGTCACAAGCTGTGAAAAAATTTGTCAACGCCGACTATATGAAAAATCCGCAATTACTTTTTGGGCAACCCAATATATCAAACATGGACTTATTTGGCCATTTACAATCTCAATAGACCTACATCTATAAAAAGAATTTGTGCAAAATTTCCAGTGCTAGCTTCATTATGCTAGTAGTTACTTACCAAAGTATTATGCATATCTACGACTATTTACATTTGGTAAATATTCCGACACCTTTCTATTAACCTCCATAACTTTCAATACCACATCTAGGGAAATCCATTTAACTTTCATTCTTCCTTAAGCCACATTATTGTGATTAGCCCTTTACATCACCAATGGGATTTAGCGAAAAAAAGCAAAGAATACAAAATATTACGTTTTCAATCCATTTAGTTTATTGGCCATAATTCAATATTAATCTTAAATCTATTTCTTACAGCTCATAAAATTTGTCGCATCTTTGGGGCGGGAAAACACCAATCGCCTGGCATATGGATCTGCATATGAATACGGATGACAACAACAGACTATAGCTACCTTTTACAGCGCATGGCGGAGATGTTGGTATTTGGAAAATAGTTTTCTTTGCTCACATAAATCTGTACGTGTATAAAGCTTCAAGCTAGCAAAAAAAAACAACACACAAAAGACTATTCCATCCAATCGAGCATGTAGGGAATTTCACGGAAAAACGTGAGACTTTTTATTATCTATAAACGGAAGCTAATAATTTTTGTGTGTGTCGTACATCGTGTTTTGAATACAATCAACAATTTTCCAGGAGCACCCTGTACTTCAATGCATTAGGGGAAATGTACACAAGCTTTAGGGTTGCCGTGATTGCTTGAAAAAGAACCATTATTTGGTTTGAATACATTTTTGTTTATATTTTTTTGGTATGCAATGACACTTTTGTAAAATTCTTATAGAAAATTTCATAAAACTCCATTTATTTATAAAAAATTTCATTAAAATTTGGTTTTTATACTAAACTAGCCGAATCGGGCCCGCTCCGCTGCGGCTTCATTAACTCTCTAATATCTTTTTAGGGTGGGGATATAGAATTCATGCCATTGTAGCCCATGACGCTGAACGCGTTCGAATCCTGGCGAGAATATCGGACAAAGCGGTGGTTATCCCCTCTAAATGTTGCGGACATTTGCGAGGTACAATGCCATGCTTGGTCATTTAAAAAATTTTCCCCAAAGAGGTGTCGCACTGCGGGACGCCATTCGGACTGGGCTATAAAAAAGGTCCCTTATCAATGGTTTTAAACTTGAATCGGAAAGCACTCATTGATGTGTGAGAATTTGCCCCTTCTCAATTCCTAGTGGTAATGTTCTCATTAGGGTAAGATGGCACCTCAGACAATTCGACTCAAATATGGATATGAAATTCGTGCTGCACTTCCAAATCCCTTTAATT
>NC_081553.1:45948932-46018932 GCF_963082655.1 Stomoxys calcitrans | reverse complement strand
AACAATAATGCTTATTTTCTTATCATCATTCATTTCGGAATAACATTCTCATTTCATAGCCAAAGTAGTTTTTGACCACATTCATTTCCATTTTTGGCCATCACCCATTTGTAATGGGTTTTTTCTTTACCTTAATTGCATTGCATGCGATTGAAACGAAAAGAATACCACAAACCAAATTTCAAGGATTAAATTGTAAAAGTGTATTTATTGAGGTATTCCATTATCGAGTATTTCATTAAAACTTAACAAATAATTTTTAATTAGCTCTCTATTATTACTCACACAATTCTGGGCGCAAGCATTTGCAACACAAAGGACTCA
Source organism: Stomoxys calcitrans (assembly GCF_963082655.1). NCBI lineage: Eukaryota > Metazoa > Arthropoda > Insecta > Diptera > Muscidae > Stomoxys > Stomoxys calcitrans. The sequence continues at coordinate 46,018,608 of NC_081553.1, read as the reverse complement.
AATTTACAAAATAAGCAAACAATTCAATTGTGGAGAGGACAAAAACAATAACATCATCATCAACAACAACAACAATAACTATGATAAGTACAAGGACTAATGTCTTAAGAATCCTTGATTACAAACAGCTTGAGAAACCAGAATATTGTGGTTGCACCTTGAGATGATGATGATGACGATGACAATGACGATAACATCGTTGATGGGCATAATGAAGTCCCTTCGAATACTGGCGGCAATGCCGCTGGCACTTACTGGCTCAATGACATTGGCATGGCATTGGATGATAGGGAATTTCACAATAATGTACTTACGACTAATGAGCTAAAACTTTTGGCTTCCTCAAGGACATTAATTAAATGTTTGCACAACATCAGCAATGAATGAATGAATGACATGTGAAAATGACAGTTCTCCAAAGTGCTCCGTCAGAAACCAATTAAAATCTCAAACTGTATAGAATGCATGCTGCATGATTTAATTTTAGTGCCTGCAAAGGAAGATAGTGGTGATGGTGATGGTGATGCCGATGATGCTGACAATGCTGTAGGTCTAGCATGCATTGCTTAATGTCAACCATTAATAATTTTCTGTTGCAAACTCATTTTGTTGAATTTTAAGTGCTTTTGTATTATTTGTTGTTGCTTGTTGCAAAATTGAGTTGTAGTAGGCAATGCATAAATGCATTTAATGCTGCATTGCATATGAGTTTTGTTTAAAACTCAAATTTTCAAATGGGGAGGAGATAATTGTTATGCAAATGAATTGGCATGTATAAAGGCATTCGTTTCAAGGACAAGATATAATTACGCAGCAAATGACTTTACGAACTTATTATTGTCTTTGAACTCGCTTGCAAAGGATGGAGTGTATACTACTCTCATTTTCCAGTTTGAGACAACCATGTTGGTGGGCGCTTAAGAAACCTTAGATACTTTGTGTTCGGTCTAGAAGAGAAAAGTGATCGATACAGCTATTGACTCGGATAAAAATGCGCCCCCTAGAGGCTCAAGAAATCTGAAGATCGGTTTATATGGGACCTGATCAAGTTATAGGCCGAATTTGATGGTACATAGCATAGTTGTTATAACATAAGCGTGATAAGATCGGCCGGGTCGAATCTTATATACCCTCAACCAATGATCGCATTTGTCGAGTTCTTTCCCGGTATCTCTTTTTAGACAAACAAAGGATAAAAGAAAAGAATTACTATGCTAATTGAATTGAGTGTTGGATACCACAGTAGAAGTCCATGTGCAAAATTTCAGCCAAATCGAATAAGAATTGGGCATTTTAAGGGCTCAAGAAGTAAAATCGGGAGATCGGTTTATAGGGGAACTATATCAGGCTGAAGATCGATTCAGACCATATTTGACACGTACATTGAAGGTCATGGAAGAAGCAGTTGTATAAAATTTCAGCCAAATCGGATAGGAATTGCGCCCTCTAGAGACCTAAGAAGTCAAGATCCCAGCTCGATTTATATGGTAGCTATATCAGGTGGTGGACCGATTTGAATCATATTTGACACAATTGTTGGAAGTCATAACAAAACACTTGATGCAAAATTTCAGCTAAATCGGATATGATTTGCGCTCTCTAGTGGGTCAAAAATCAAAATTCAGGATCGGTTTATATTACAGCTATATCAGGTTGTGGATCGATTTTAACCATATTTGACACAGTTGTTGATAGTCATAACAAAGTACCGCATGCAAAATTTCAGCTAAATCGGATAGGAATTGCGCCCTCTACAGGCTCAAGAAGTCAAAATCCAAGATCGGTTTATATGCCAGTTATGCCAGGTTATAAACCGATTTGAAACATAATTGACACAGTTTTTGGACGTCATAACGAAACACGTCATGCAAAATTTCAGCCAAATCGGATAGGAATTGCGCCCTCTAGAGGCCTAAGAAATCAAGATCCCAGATCGGTTTATATGGCAGCTATATCAGGTTATGGACCGATTTAAACCGTACTTGGCTCAGTTGATGGACGTCATAACGAAATACGTCATGCTAAATTTCAGCCAAATCGGATGGGAATTGCGCCCTCTAGAGGCTCAGGATATCAAAACTCCAGATGGGTTTATATGGCAGCTATATCAGGTTATGAACCGATTTAAACTGTACTTGGCACAGTTGTTGGACGTCATGACGAAACTCGACATGCAAAATTTCAGCTAAATCGGATAAGAATTGCGTCATGTAGTGGCTTAAGAAGTCAAGATCCCAAACCGGTTTATATTTACAATCCCAACCGACCTACACTAATAAGAAGTATTTGTGCAAAATTTCCATAGAGTCTTGTTTTGACTTCCAAAATACAACCCTAGTATGATTTAAATCAGTTCATAACTTGATATGTACTTCCCATACAAACCGATCACCTAATTTGACTTCTTGAGCCTCTAGAACGCGCTATTAATTCGTTTTGGTTGAAATTATGAACTTGTTTTTTTAAGGCTTCTAACACCCATGACAAGTACGGTCCACATCGGTACATAAGTTGGTAGAGTCCTATCCCAGTGATTCATGGTGGAGGGTATATAAGATTCGGCCCTGCCGAACTTAATATGACTCTTTAAACCCACCACCGTAGGATGGGGGTATACTAATCTTGTCATTCCGTTTGTAACATCTCGAAATATCGATCTAGGACCCCTTAAAGTACATATATTCTTGATCGTCTCGACATCCTGAGTCGATCTAGGCAATGTCCCTCCATCAGTCGAAATCACGTTTGCAATCGAACTCGTAAAGCTGGGCGCTTGAAATTATGTACAGATACTTAATAGGAAAGGTGAAGTAATGGGTCACATCGGTTCAGCTCCCATATAGACCGGAAGCCGCAAAATTTGTCTGATTTGGCTTAAATATTGCACATAGTAATCTGTTATGACCTGACCAACAACTGTGCCAAGTACCGTCTAAATCGGTGAAGAACCTAATATAGCTCCCATCTAAACCGATGTCGCGATTTGACTTCTTGAGCCCTTGGAAACCACAATTTGCATCCGATTTCGCTGAAATTTTGCAGGTAGTGTTCTGTTATGACTTTCAACAACTGTGCTTAATACGGTTCAAATCGGCCAAAAAACTGATATATAGCTCTTATATAACCCGATCTATCAATGTGACTTCGTGAGCCCCTGGACGCCTCAATTTCTTCATGATCTTCCGCTTTGACTTCATGAGTCCTTTCATGCCGCAGTTGTTATCTGATTTGGCTGAAATTTTGCACATAGTGTTCTATTATGACTTCCAACAACTGTGGCGAGTGCGGTCCAAATCGGTCTATAACATTATATAGCTTCCATATAATCCAATCTCCCGGTTTGACTTCATGAGCCATGAAAGCCACGATTTTTCCGGTTTGGCTGAAATTTTGCTCATATTGTTCTGTTATGACTTACAATAACTGTGCCAAATGCTGTGCGAATCGGTCAAGAACCTTATATAGCTCCAATATAAACCGATCTCCCAATTTGACTTCTTGAGCCTCTGGAAGCCTCAATTTTCATCCGATTTGGCTGAAATTTTGCTCATATTGTTCTGTTATGACTTACAACAACTGTGCTAAATACGGTTTAAATCGGTCAAGAACCTGATAAAGCTCCCATATAAACCGATCTCCCGGTGTGACTTCTTGAGCCCTGGAAGCCGCAATTTTCATCCGGTTTGGCTGAAATTTGGCACATAGTGTTCTGTTATGACCAGCAACAACTGTGCCAAGTACGGTTCAAAACGGTCTTTAACCAGATATGGCTCCCATATTTGAGCAGAATCCATTGTGGTGGTTTCCCAAGATTCGGCCTGCCCAAACTTAGCACGCTTTTACTTGTTTTAAATATTTTTTTTTTTTTTATCCCACAGTTGGGTTCCATAACCATTTCGCCACTTAACCTTAGATGTAAATCTATAACTATAATGTTATTTTAAACTTCTCAAGGCGACCTCGTACAAAGCAAACTCACCCAAAGTCATAGGAATTCCAAGTTGTTGATTTGTCAAGGAAACATGTATGCACTAATTCCGATAAGAATAAATGTTTGTAGGTAAATACACTTAATATACAATGTTTTTCGTATATGTGTAAATGCTCATGTATGTATATACAAATATATTAGTAAATAAAACAAGTAAAAGCGTGCTAAGTTCGGCCGGGCCGAATCTTATATACCCTCCACCATGGATCGCATTTGTCGAGTTCTTTTCCCGGCATCACTTCTTAGGCAAAAAAGGATATAAGAAAAGAGTTGCCCTGCTATTAAAACGATATCAAGATATGGTCCGGTTCGGACCACAATTAAATTATATGTTGGAGACCTGTGTAAAATTTCAGTCAATTCGTATAAGAATTGCGCCCATTGGGGCTCACGAAGTAAAATAGAGAGAACGATTTATATGGGATCTGTATCGGGCTATAGACCGATTCAGACCATAATAAACACGTTTGTTGATGGTCATGAGAGGATCCGTCGTACAAAATTTCAGGCATATCGGATAATAACTGCAACCTCTAGGAGTCAAGAAGTCAAGATCCCAGATCGGTTTATATGGCAGCTATATGAGGTTATGAACCGATTTGAACCTTATTTGACACAGTTGTTGAAAGTAAAAATAAAATGCGTCATGCAAAATTTCAGCCAAATCGGATAGGAATTGCGCCCTCTAGAAGCTCAAGAAGTCAAATCCCCAGATCTGCTTATATGACAGCTATATCAGGTTATGAACCGATTTGAACCATACTTGGCACAGTTGTTGGGAATCATAACAAAACACGTCGTGCGAAATTCCATTTCAATCGGATAAGAATTGCGCCCTCTAGAGGCTCAAGAAGTCAAGACCCAAGATCGGTTTATATGGCAGCTATATCAGGTTATGAACCGATTTGAACCATACTTGGCACAGTTGTTGGATATCATAACAAAACACGTCGTGCAAAATTTCATTTCAATCGGATAAGAATTGCGCACTCTAGAGGCTCAAGAAGTCAAGACCCAAGATCGGTTTATATGGCAGCTATATAAGGTTATGGACTGATTTAAACCATACTTGGCACAGTTGTTGGATATCATAATAAAACACGTCGTGCAAAATTTCATCCCAATCGGATAAGAATTGCGCACTCTAGAGGCTCAAGAAGTCAAGACCCAAGATCGGTTTATATGGCAGCTATATCAGGTTATGAACCGATTTGAACCATACTTAGCACAGTTGTTGGATATCATAACAAAACACGTCGTGCGAAATTCCATTTCAATCGGATAAGAATTGCGCCCTCTAGAGGCTCAAGAAGTCAAGACCCAAGATCGGTTTATATAGCAGCTATATCAGGTTATGGACCGATTTGAACCATACTTGGCACAATTGTTGGATATCATAAAAAAACACGCCGTACAAAATTTCATTCGAATCGGATAAGAATTGCGCACTCTAGAGGCTCAAGAAGTCAAGACCCAAGATCGGTTTATATGGCAGCTATATCAAAACATGGACCGATATGGCCCATTTACAATACCAACCGACCTACACTAATAAGAAGTATTTGTGCAAAATTTCAAACGGCTAGCTTTACTTCTTCGGAAGTTAGCGTGCTTTCGACAGACAGACGGACGGACGGACGGACGGACGGACGGACGGACGGACAGACGGACGGACATGGCTAGATCGACATAAAATGTCACGACGATCAAGAATATATATACTTTATGGGGTCTCAGACGAATATTTCGAGTAGTTACAAACAGAATGACGAAATTAGTATACCCCCCATCTTATGGTGGAGGGTATAATAACAATAATTTATATGCAAATTAAAGATGTTTTGTTTTTTCTAATGAAAACCCCTGTTGTGTTTTTCTGTAGAAAGCAATCAAGCTGAACCAGAAAAGTGATAACAAAATTGTCCATTTGGCAAAAAAAAGTCATAAAAATATTTTCTTATGCAAATTGTTGATTTTAACATTTGAAGCAAAAATGCCTCATACTACTTTCTGTGAGCATAAATGCATTGAAGCATAACTATGTCATCGGTGAATTACGCCAATGGCAAATGAAGAAAGATATGAAACAATGTCAGGGGGTGTATTATCTTTCGTAATCCATTTCAAACGACATCTATAAAAATATTGTAAAGAAAGGGAAAAGTAGTTTTTCCATATAAAGGGTGGTCCAAGAAAAAGTTGCGCAATCACCACTTATTCCACCTATGTAGAATCAATTTATTTTGTTGGTGGTTTAACCAGCTTAGACCAATGTGTTTTTATACCCTCAACCATAAGATGGGGGGTATACTAATTTCGTCATTCTGTTTGTAACTACTCGAAATATTCGTCTGAGACCCCATAAAGTATATATATTCTTGATCGTCGTGATATTTTATGTCGATCTAGCCATGTCCGTCCGTCTGTCCGTCCGTCCGTCCGTCCGTCCGTCTGTCTGTCGAAAGCACGCTAACTTCCGAAGGAGTAAAGCTAGCCGCTTGAAATTTTGCACAAATACTTCTTATTAGTGTAGGTCGGTTGGTATTGTAAATGGGCCATATCGGTCCATGTTTTGATATAGCTGCCATATAAACCGATCTTGGGTCTTGACTTCTTGAGCCTGTAAAGTGCGCAATTCTTATCCGATTGGAATGAAATTTTGCATGACGTGTTTTGCTATGATATCCAACAACTGTGCCAAGTATGGTTCAAATCGGTCCATAACCTGATATAGCTGCCATATAAACCGATCTTGGGTCTTGACTTCTTGAGCCTCTAGCGTGCGCAATTCTTATCCGATCAGAATGAAATCTTGCACGACGTGTTTTGTTATGATATCCAATAACTGTGCCAAGTATAGTTCAAATCGGTCCATAACCTGATATAGCTGCCATATAAACCGATCTTGGGTCTTGACTTCTTGACCCTCTAGAGGGCGCAATTCTTATCCGATTGGAATGGAATTTCGCACGACGTGTTTTGTTATGATACCCAACAACTGTGCCAAGTATGGTTTAAATCGGTCCATAACCTGATATAGCTACCATATAAACCAATCTTGGGTCTTGACTTCTTGAACCTCTAGAGGGCGCAATTCTTATCCGATTGGAATAGAATTTTGCACGACGTGTTTTGTTATGATACCCAATAACTGTGCTAAGTATGGTTCAAATCGGTCCATAACCTGATATAGCTGTCATATAAACAGATCTGGGGATTTGATTTCTTGAGCTTCTAGAGGGCGCAATTCCTATCCGATTTGGCTGAAATTTTGCATGACGTATTTTATTTTTACTTTCAACAACTGTGTCAAATGAGGTTCAAATCGGTTCATAACCTTATATAGCTACCATATAAACCGATCTGGGATCTTGACTTCTTGACCCCTAGAGGTCGCAATTATTATCCGATATGCCTGAAATTTTGTACGATGGATCCTCTCATGACCATCAACAAACGTGTTTATTATGGTCTGAATCGGTCTATAGCCCGATACAGATCCCATATAAATCGTTCTCTCTATTTTATTTCGTGAGCCCCAATGGGCGCAATTCTTATACGAATTGGCTGAAATTTTACACAGGTCTCCAACATATAATTTAATTTTGGTCCGAACCGGACCATATCTTGATATCGTTTTAATAGCAGAGCAACTCTTTTCTTATATCCTTTTTTGCCTAAGAAGAGATGCCGGGAAAAGAACTCGACAAATGCGATCCATGGTGGAGGGTATATAAGATTCGGCCTGGCCGAACTTAGCACGCTTTTACTTGTTATTTCTTGCTTCTCTTTCAAAACAAAACAACAAAAACACTTTAAAGAGTCTCAACATTTGTGGTGTGTTAAATGTATCAAGGGGCGGGCTGCAATGATCGCGATTTCGGCCTTTGCCAAGGGTCTCGTCAGACTGCTATGTCACCAAAAGAATACATGCTTCCACCTACCCACTAATTAGTGAGCAGTGCAATTAGTGCGTAGGTGGAAGCATGTAATCTTTTGGTGGCATAGCAGTCTGAAGAGACCCTTGGCAAAGGCCGAAATCGCGATCATTGCAGCCCGCCCCTTGATACATTTAACACACCACAAATGTTGAGACTCTTTAAAGTGTTTTTGTTATTTTGTTTTGAAATAGAAGCAAGAAATAAAAACACATTGGTCTAAGCTGGTTAAACCAACAAAAGAATGAAATTTTGTGACCAAACTAAAGAAGCGCAAAAGAATGAATAGAAGCACGATCAGCTCGTCGAGAAATATGGGGTTAATATGCACATATTGAAAAGTTATTCTATGGCAAGCGAAGTTTGTCGGGACAACAAGTCTTTAACTTTGTGTGTGTTGTTGATGTTAGATGTCTCTTTGAAGAGATGTTGGCTGTTAGAATTTAACTTTCTCTTACTGCGCTATAAAAGAAGAGGTTGAATAACAAGACCCAACATTTCATTCAGAGGGCATGCTTCTACCATTGCACTGCTCACTAATTAGTGGATAGGTGAAAGCATGTAATCTTTTGGTGGCATAGCAGTCTGACGAGGCCCTTGGCAAAGGCCGAAATCGCGATCATTACAGACCGCCCTTTGATACATTTAACACACCACAAATGTTGAGACTCTTTAAAGTGTTTTTGTTGTTTTGTTTTGAAATAGAAGCAAGAAATAAAAACACATTGATCTAAGCTGGTTAAACCAACAACAAAATGAAATTTTGTGACCAAACTAAAGAAGCGCAAAAGAATCAATTTAGTTAAACTTACCTTTAAAGGGCCTCACTTAAAGGCAAACTTTCTACGAATGTACAGGCTCATCTTATAATGGGTTGTATATGTTGTCATCTTATAATTGAATATGAAATCTCACTACAGAACCACATTGACATTCCTGCAACTAAAAAATTGTACCATGTTTTTGCAAATTTTTTTATTAAATTTATAGATCGAACAACCGTATGGACCAAACAACCGTACGGATAAGCGAGATTTTTTCTCTGTCCTTGAACTTCTCTCCCTTGCCTACTCAGACATTATTGTTGCTGTTGGGGACTTCAACTCTAATGTTTTACAGGACACGGGCTTGACATTTGAAATTTCTTCCTTGGGGCTTTTGCCTGTTAATTCAACAATTCCCACGCATTTTTCCGCATCCTCCAGCGCGCTTCTCGATCTGTTCTATTTTAGTGACACTTCTAAAGTCCTCATATACGACCAACTGTTAGCCTCAAGTTTTTCGAACCATGACTTGATCTTTTTATACCCACCACCGAAGGATGGGGGTATATTCATTTTTTCATTCCGTTTGCAACACATCGAAATATCCATTTCCAACCCTATAAAGTATATATATTCTTGATCAGCGTAAAAATCTAAGACGATCTAGACATGTCCGTCCGTCTGTCCGTCTGTCTGTTGAAATCACGCTACAGTCTTTAAAAATAGAACTATTGAGCTGAAACTTTGCACAGATTCTTTTTCTGTCTATAAGCAAGTTAAGTTCGAAGATGGGCTATATCGGACTATATCTTGATATAGCCCCCATATAGACCGATTTAGGGTCTAAGGCCCTTAAAAGTCACATTTATTATCCGATTTTGCTGAAATTTGGGATAGTGAGTTGTGTTAGGCCCTTCGACATACTTCGTCAATTTGGCCCAGATCGGTCTAGATTTAGATATAGCTGCCATATAGACCGATCCTCAGATTAAGGGTCTTAGGCCCATAAAAGCCACATTTACTGTCCGATTTTGCTGAAATTTGGGACAGTGAGTTGAGCTAGACCCTTCGACATCCTTCGTCAATTTGGCCAAGATCGATCCAGATTTAGATATAGCCCCCATATAGGCCGATTTAGGGTCGAAGGCTCATAAAAGCCACATAGCCCCCATATAGACCGATTTAGGGTCTAAGGCCCTTAAAAGTCACATTTATTATCCGATTTTGCTGAAATTTGGAACAGTGAGTTGTGTTAGGCCCTTCGATATCCATCGTTAATTTGGCCCAAATCAATTCAGATTTGGACATAGCTGCCATATAGACCGATCTTTCGATTTTGGGTCTTAGGCCCATGAAAGCCACATTTATTATCCGATTTTGCCGAAATTTGGGACAGTCAGTTGTGTTAGGCCATTCGATATCCTTCGTTAATTTGGCCCAAATCAGTTCAGATTTGGATATAGCTGCCATATAGACCGATCCTTCGATTTTGGGTCTTAGGCTCATAATAGCCACATTTATTGTCCGATTTTGCTGAAATTTGGAACTGTGAGTTATATTAGGCTCCTCGACTTTTTCCGTCAATTTGGCTCAGATCGGTTCAGTTTTGGATATAGCTGCCATATAGACCGATCCTCCGATTTAGGGTCTTAGGCCCATAAAAGGCATATTTATTATCCGATTTTACAGAAATTTAGGGCAGTGAGTTGTGTTAGGCCCTTCGACATCCTTCGTCAATTTGGGCCAGATCAGTTCAGATTTGGATATAGCTGCCATATAGACCGATCCTTCGATTTTGGGTCTTAGGCCCATAAAAGCCACATTTATTATCCGATGTTGCTGAAATTTGGGACAGGGAGTTGTGTTAGCCCCTTCGACATCATTCGTTAATTTGACCCAGATCGGTTCAGATTTGGATATAGCTGCCATATAGACCGATCCTCCGATTTAGGGTCTTAGACCCATAAAAGCCACATTTATTATCCGATTTTGCTGAAATTTGGGACAGGGAGTTGTGTTAGGCCCTTTGACATCCTTCGTTAATTTGGCCCAGATCGGGACACAAAGTATGCAATTTATACCTGATTTTGATGGAAGGTGGTTTACATATATACCCGACGTGGTGGGTATCCAAAGTTCGGCCCGGCCGAACTTAACGCCTTTTCACTTATTTTTATACATTTTTATAAAATTTTTAAATATTTGTCTACATTTTATGCTTTTAATTTATTTTAAGGAGCTTAAACATTTCAGTTCAAATTAGCAACAGTTGCTCACAAAAATTTTCCATCACGAAACACTCACATCTGTAATCAAACCTTAACCTATTTCATCTTTATTTACAAATACATTCATGCAATTATTTATTTTTAAAATTTTTGCTATATGCTGAATGTAAATATTCTAACATAATAAACAACATCTCTCAAATATTTACATTTTAATTGCTGTTTGAGAAAAGAAATAAATTATTGGACCATGAAAATCTTAAGATTCTTTTATTTTGTTATTTTCATGTGTAGTTCTTGCACAAGAACTTTGTGGTAACTTTTTGAAAATGTCTATGGATGTGCTATGAACTGTATAAAAATGTAGTTTTCTTTGACTCATTTATTTAATTGATATGGTTGAAAAATAAATATGAAATTCTTGTAAAAAGTGTGTTTTCTTAGCTTGAACAATTTTTGTTATTTTATGGAGTATTTGCATTCGCTTTTAATTTATTTCATAAGATTTTGAGCTAAAATTTGATATATTGGGTTGCCCAAAAAGTAATTGCGGATTTTTCATATAGTCGGCGTTGACAAATTTGTTCACAGCTTGTGACTCTGTAATTGCATTCTTTCTTCTGTCAGTTATCAGCTGTTACTTTTAGCTTGCTTTAGAAAAAAAGTGTAAAAAAGTATATTTTTGATTAAAGTTCAGTTCTAACTTCTATTAAAAATGCATTTACTTTCTTTTAAAAAATCCGCAATTACTTTTTGGGCAACCCAATAATTTACTTTTCTGTACTGTTGATTGGTGTTAGTTGTATGAAAAATGTTGCCCATAATGTAGTCAAGAAATCAAATGGAACAACGGCTTCCACATAACAAACATAACAAGTAAAGCGTGCTTAGTTCGTCCGGAACGAATCTTATATACCCTCCACCATGGATCGCATTTGTCAAGTTCCTTGACCGATTCCACTTTATAGGGAAACAAATAATAATTGACAAAAATGTCTATGCTATTGGAGCTATACCAAGTTATAAACCCATGAGGGGCGTAATTAGTTTGGATGTTGGAGACCAAAGTGGAAGATATTGTGCAAAATGTTGAAGTACAATCGGAAGATCGCTATATTTATCTTCTTTCTTTAATTGGCTATGACAGAACATTTGTTCCACTAACCGAACGTAGAATAGCGTTCCAAGCGCCTCGATCTTCTGGGCTCATTCTAAAACCTCTGACACCAAGTTTCGAGGTGTCTCCCACCACTTGATCTTTCCATTGGGGCTTTTGGTCTTCCCGGTTTGAGTGTACCACCGAGTTTGCCTTAAAAATACTTCTTTGATGAGGCTTTTTCATCCATTCTGACAACATGACCTCGCAGCCGTTGTATTTTGATGCGTGTAACTATGCTATCGTAGTCATACAGCTCATGCAGCTCGTGGTTCATACGACGCCTATATTTTCATTCAACGCAAACTGGTCCATACTCCAAGTACTGCCTCATCTGCCTTCACAAGTACCCATGCCTCAGAACCAAATAACAACACGGGTAGTATCAGTGTCTTGTATAGTGCAATCTTTGTCTGTCGAGAGGTGGCCTTGTTTCTAAACTGCTTTCTCAGTCCAAAGTAGCATCGGTTTGCCAGTGTTATTCTTCATTCTTTTCGGTTACAGCGTTTCATTTCGGTTATGGCGATGCCAAGGTAGATAAAGTTACTGACTATCTCAAAGGACCATACAACCGGTTCAGAGAACATTGTGTCTAAAGTTAAAAAAACAAGTAAAAGCGTGCTTTTGGCATAGGCGGAGCGATGAGGACTACGCCCACTAGGGCACTGGAGACTATTCTAGATATCCGGCCCATTGACATACAGATTACAGTGTGAGGCACCCACTGCGGCTATGTGACTTACCTCGATGGGAGAATGGATTGAGGATGGGAGCAGCTCATACCGTTAAAATCGACGCGACGATACGAAACCTGGAAGGAAGGGAAGAGGTTTCCGATCGGGAACCTTGAAGACGAGTGCGAGGCACTGCTGCCATCGGCACAGTATTGGATTGACGGAACCCTAGTATTGTCATCTGGTAGATCATGTTATACGGATGGATCAAAGCTAGAGGACAGAGTGGGCCTGAGGGTTTACATTGAGAACCCAGGGACTGAGATCTGTTTTAGACTGCCTGGTCATAATACGGTCCTACAGGCGGATATCCGGGCGATCAGGGAATACGTGAAGTGGTCTGGTGCTAACGCGAGGACGTTGAGTGTGAACCGACAGTAAAATTTTCATAAGTTCAATAACAACCAGGACGAACAGTCTTGCAATGTAAGGAAGATAATAACGCCTTCTCTGAGGATGGCGAAATCCGCATCGTTTGGGTGCCGGTTAAGGGGAAATGAAAGGCAGACGATTTGGCGGTGAAGGCCAGAGGACTGCCGTCAATAAATTTGATTAACCCGAAGCCTTTCGGGTCGACCCAATCCGAGTTAAGTGAGTGGGCGACGAATGCGCATGCTACATTGTGGTACAGCGTAACGGTCGGTAGGACGGCGAAAATCCTATGGGGGGATCCAGATCGTGAGAAGACGAGGCTATAACTGAAAGGAAGTAAGAAGGAGGTCAGTATAGCTATTGGTATCATAACGGGACACATAGGACTACGAGCTCACTTATATAAAATCGGTGCGGCAAAAGATAGCATGTGTATTGCATGTGGGGAAGATGATGAGACTTTGGAGCATTTCCTTTGTCATTGTCCGGCTTTCGCGCCGAACAAATACAGGCACTAAGGTTGAAACACAATACCAGAGATGAACCAACTTAGGTGAGTGGTATTGAAAACAATTAAGAATTTTGCAAGTAGCACGGAATTCCTGACTTAAAATTTTCTTTTTAGAGGTTACTTTATAGTTCATAGAGCGCACAACAAGCCGAATACTGGCTTAGGTGTATGTCCATAGTGGCATGGGGCGGATTAATATCTGCACCCTCTTCTCAACCTTACCTAACCTAATCTCAAAGTTGTTGTTTCCAACTTTCTCCATTTTCTTTATCATCTCGGTTGTACAAGTCTTTTTGGGAGTTGAAACCATCCATTTCGTCTTATCTCCATTTACTGCCAAACCCGTTTTCACTGACTCTCTTTCGATTCTTTCAAAGGCTGCAGTTACTACTTCCGGTGGCCGTCCTACGATATCGATGTCGTCGGCATAGGCGATTTTCCTGTGTTATCTTGTGAGTAGTGTGCCATATCTATTCACATCTGCATCTCGTATAATCTTCTCCAGCAGGATATTAAAGAGATCACACGATAGGCTGCCTTCTTGTCTGAAATCTCGTTTGGTATTGAATGGTTCGGAGATATGTTTCTCTATTCATACTGAGGAACGCATATCAGCAAGTGTCATCCTGCAGAGTCTTATTTATTTTGAAGGTATACCTAACTCAGACATGGCTTGAAATACCTTTGAACGTAAAGGGGTATAGAAAGCGGCTTTGTAGTCAACAAAGAGATGGTAGGTGTTGATTTGTCCTTCTCGGGTCAGAGATAGGTTTATATGGGAGCTAAATCAGTTGTTGGAAGCCATAACAAATCACCTCGTGTAAAATTTCATACAAATCAGGTAATAATAGCGCCCTCTAGTGGCTCAAGAAGTCATGATCCGTGATCGGTTTACATGGAGCTATTTGAGGCATAGAACCGATTTGAGTCATACTTGGCACAGTTGTTGAAAGTTGAAACAAAACCCTTCATGCAAAATTTACAGCCAAATCGGATAATAACTGCGCCATCTAGCGGCTAAAGATGTCAAGATCCGAGATAGGTTTGTATGGAAGCTGTATCAGGTTATAAACCGATTTAAAAAATACTTAACAAAGTTGTTGGAAGTTACAAAAAAACACTTTGTGCGAAACTTCATCCTATAGTGGCTCAAGAAATCAAGTTCAATGATCGGTTTATATGGCAGCTACATCAAAACATTGACCGATATGGCCTATTTACAATCCCAACCGTCTTACACTAATAGGAAGTATTTGTCCAAAATTTCTTGCACTTAATTTTACTCCTCCGAAAGTTAGCGAGGTTTCAACAGACAGACAGACGGTTGAACGGACGGTCATGCCTAGATCGACTTTAAATGCCACGATCAAGAATATATACACCTTATGGCGTCTTAGACGAATTTTTCGTAGTGTTACAAACGGAATGACGAAATAAGTATACTAACATCCTATGATGGAGGGTATAATAACTCTGTAATTTTTGAACGGACAAGAATAGATTACTGATCTGCCAAATTTCAATCTTTAGTTGAAAATTAAGTGGTGCTGTATGTATTGTTGTTGTTGTATATGTACTGCTTCGCATTTGCATTGATTGAATTTAAATCCTTCTTGCGTGAGCGTATGTGAGTGAAATCATTTTGTAGATAAAACCACAATTTACGCGACACTCACGAATCACGCGACGTTCTCGAGTCACAAGATGCACACGACTCACGAGAAACGAGAAAATCGCGACTAAAGATATTAAGCTGAAATTTGGCACATATACGTCTTTTTGATGCACGATAGTTAAGTTATTGCACGGGCCAAATCGGACCATATTTGGATATAGCTGCCATATAGACCGATCCGCCGATAAAGGGTCCAATACCCATAAAAGTTTTTTTATTTACCAGATTTGGTTGAAATTTAAAACAGTGGGTTATTTCAAGCCTCCTGACATTTGACCTAAATATGGTTCAGTTTGGACTATATTTAGATATAGCTGCCATATAGACCGATCTCCCGATAAAGGGTTTGAAGACCATAAAAGCTTTATTTTTTAACCGATTTTGCTGAAATTTAAAACAGTGGGTTATTTCAAGCCTCTTGACATTTGACCTAAATATGGTTCAGATCGGACTATATTAAGATATAGCTGCCATATAGACCGATCTCCCGATAAAGTGTCTGAAGACCATAAAGTTTTTTTTTGTTACCCGATTTAGCTGAAATTTGAAACAGTGAGTTATTTTAAGCCTCCCGACATCTGACCTTAATACGGATTAGATCAGTCCATACTTAGATATAGCTGTCATATAGACCGATCTCCCGATAAAGTGTCTGCAGCCCATAAATTTTTTTTTTATTACCCGATTTGGACAAGATGCACACGACTCACGAGAAACGAGAAAATCGCGACTAAAGATATTAAGCTGAAATTTGGCACATATACGTCTTTTTGATGCACGATAGTTAAGTTATTGCACGGGCCAAATCGGACCATATTTGGATATAGCTGCCATATAGACCGATCCGCCGATAAAGGGTCCAATACCCATAAAAGTTTTTTTATTTACCAGATTTGGTTGAAATTTAAAACAGTGGGTTATTTCAAGCCTCCTGACATTTGACCTAAATATGGTTCAGTTTGGACTATATTTAGATATAGCTGCCATATAGACCGATCTCCCGATAAAGGGTCTGAAGACCATAAAAGCTTTATTTTTTAACCGATTTTGCTGAAATTTAAAACAGTGGGTTATTTCAAGCCTCTTGACATTTGACCTAAATATGGTTCAGATCGGACTATATTAAGATATAGCTGCCATATAGACCGATCTCCCGATAAAGTGTCTGAAGACCATAAAGTTTTTTTTTGTTACCCGATTTAGCTTAAATTTGAAACAGTGAGTTATTTTAAGCCTCCCGACATCTGACCTTAATACGGATTAGATCAGTCCATACTTAGATATAGCTGTCATATAGACCGATCTCCCGATAAAGTGTCTGCAGCCCATAAATTTTTTTTTTATTACCCGATTTGGCTGAAATTTAAAACAGTGGGTTATTTCAAGCCTCCTGACATTTGACCTAAATATGGTTCAGATCGGACTATATTTAGATATAGCTGCCATATAGACCGATCTCACGATAAAGTGTCTGAAGAACATAAAAGTTCTTTTTATTACCCGATTTGACTGAAATTTAAAACATTGGTTTATCTCAATCCTCCTGACATCTGACCAAAATATGGATTAGATCGGACTATATTTAGATATAGCTACCATATAGACCGATCTCCCGATAAAGGGTCTGAAGACCATAAAAGTTTTATTTTTTATCCGATTTTGCTGAAATTTGGAATTGTGCCCAGTTTTAAGCCTCTCAACATCTCACTCAAATGTGGTACAGATTGGACTATATTTAGATATAGCTGCCATATAGACCGATTCCCATATAAAGTGTCTGAAGCGCATAAAAGTTTTATTTTTTAACCGATTTCGCTGAAATTTGAAACAGTTGGCAGTTTTAGGTCTCCCAACATAGGACTCAAATATGGTTCAGATCGGAATATATTCAGATATAGTTGCAATATTGACCGATCTGCCGATAAAAGGTCTGAAGCCCATAAAAGCTCTATTTATTCCCCCATTTCGTTAAAATTTGAAACAGTGGGTTGTTTTAGGTCTCCCGACGTCAATCCCAAATATGGTTTGTATCGGACAATATTTAGATATAGCTTCTATACAGAGCGATCTGCCTATGAAGGGTCTGAAGCCCATAAAATCTCTATTTTTTATCCGATTTCGCTGAAATTTGAAATACAAAATTCAACAGTGACTTATATTTAGTAGACCACTCAATGTCCGTGCCGAGTTTTGGTGCATAAGTTATCCAATTTTCACAGGATTATGACGAAAAGAGGCTTACATATACACCCGAGGTGGTGGGTATCCAAAGTTCGGCCCGGTCGAACTTAATGCCACATGGCCCACTGTGGACATAAGCTAGCAATACTGCCGCAACTGTATTGAAGAACAGTCACATAACGCGCAAAATTTATCAATGCATCCCGACAAAAACTACTGACTGATAGCATCATCAAAAGTGTAGGACAATTATTGTCCAACTTTTCGATGAATTTTCCCTAAGTGTACTTGAATGCACCATGTATGAAGCTACTTTCATAACATACATATTTGCCCCTCACATGGATATTCATATATTGCATCTCTTATCCCATCTACCAAATGGTACACAACTCATTTTGCAAATGAATTTCTGATTTGAACATTTTTAGAAATAGGTCAGTCTGATATCAAATGCAAGTGGTAGGCCTTTCGAGATGTAAAAGCATATACTGAATAAATATGTTTTGTGTTTCTTTTGAGTTCGCAATGTGCAATGGTATGTTTGTGTCAATTCCTTTCTAAAATATGATAGAAATCCAAATCAAGCATTATATTTCACTTGAATAATTTCGGAATATATTTGCATCAATTATTCAAATATTTGTTGTTGTCTTCTTTGTAATCGCCTTCATCTCTGGTCATATGCAGTTTAATTTGAAATATTGTTGTTTATACACACAAACACACACACACACACGCATACACAACATTATATCATACACTCCACAGCACGTTAACAGAGCATAATCCTAATGCACTTTAGACGAATTTTGAGTATCCCGATTAACAAGTAATTAGGACATACTTTGCAACTGCTTTACTTTTAAAGGCAAAGAGTCTGCCTGCGAATTATTCAAATAGAATTTGAATTCCTATTAATTATATATTTGCTTAATGGAAATTTATGTATTCAAACTTCCCATTATGGTTTCCATTGCCATCTAACATTTATATGGTCATTTATTTATGAAAATGTTCAAATATATAAAGAAGTGCGAACATGTTGAGGGAGTGGTGTTTAATAATGAGGTTTATTAAATACATACATAAAATATTATAAATAATCAAATTATGATGACTTATTTATCATCTAATCAAAACAGAATGTCTTCAAATACTGAAACTCGTTTCAACCTAATTCATCAACTTAAGATATTCATCAAAATATATATTTCTTAAGATTTTGAAAAATGACACAAGCAAGGATATACAAGTATCAGTGTAAAGTGGTAAATAGGAGCTATATTCAAATCTGAACCGATTTTTATGGCGTTACTCGTGCTCAGTGGGGCGGTGCCCCAAATACATGGTCACACATTTGGATATCAGATTCGTATTCTTCTCCCAAATACCTTTATTTGAGCCACATATCCTTTCCCATATGGGGCTCAAATAAAGGTATTTGGGAGAAGATTACGAATCTGATATCCAAATGTGTGACCATGTATTTGGGGCACCGCCCCTTCCTCAAAGAGTACATAGCCAAGGGCCAAGTGTCCGGGGGGAGACCTCCAGAAAATTGGTCCCGAAAGTGGGTATAAATTTTGGGCTCTACTCGCCAATACCTGTCATTTGACACCCAGAAGCTCTTAGCCCTAAAAAATTATCAGCATCGTGAAATACTCTCTAAGTATCATTTATTTGAACCCCACATTGCCATTGGTCTAAAAATTTGATATCAAATTCGTTTTCTAATCTCAAATACCTTTCATTTAAAAGGTATGGGTCCTAAAAACTATCAATAGCGAGCTCCACTCTCTTTAGGACCCAAATTGTGAGGGTGAGACAATACGTCCTATTTGGGGGTTGTTATGGTAGTGGAACATCCCTAGACAGTTGGTCCCTAATGTTGATATCAGATACGTGGTCTCCTCCCAAATACCTTTCATTTAAGTTTCCATAGTCGGCAAATATGTTCGGTTTGGGGGATGGGGCGGCCACTCAGTGGCTTGGCTTTGAAAATATATATCAGATTCGTGTTCTACTCTAAAACCCCTCTTATTTGAGCCTCATATTGCAATAGTCAGCAAATACTTCCTATTTGGGTGGTGTTATGGGGGTGGGGTGGCCGCATAGATACTTTTTCAGAACACTGATATCAGATTCGTGGTTCACTCCCAAAGACCTTTCATTTGAGCCCCATATTGCTATGGTCGTAAATTTGTCCCCTTTGAGGAATGTTTTTGGGTGGGACGGCCTCCAAACACTTGGTCTCATATTTGGATATCAGATTCGTATTCTACACTCAAATACCTTTTATTTAAGCCCCATATTGCCATGGTCAGTAAATAAGTTCTGTTCGGGGGGTGTTTTGGGGAAGGGGTGGACCTTCAGAAACTTGGTCCCACATTTGGATATCAGATTCGTATTCTACTCTAAAATACCTTTCATTTGAGACCCATATTGGAATGGTCGGTAAATATGTCCGATTTAGGGGTGTTTTGGGAGTTGGGGTGGTCCCCCTAGCACTTGGTTTGACAATTGCGTATCAGATACGTTTTTTTATCCTAAATACCTTTCATTTGAGTCCCATATTGTCGTGATTGGTCTAAATATATGTTTGGTAGGTTTTTGTGAAATTGAAATTTGGATACCAAATTTTTTATTTTTAGGGTACTATATGAGAGCACTCAAAATTTCGCTTAAATCGCACCACCCATCTCCGAGATCTGGAGTTTCTGAAAATTAGGGTAAGGGGGAGGATCCGCCCCCTTTCAGATATAAAAAAATGTAGTACCCTATTTTCACCGTGGGATCATTATGCACCATCTATGAAAATTTCAAGAAACCCGGTTCAGCCGTTTCTGAGTCTATAAGGAACACACAAATAAAGAAAAACCAACAAACCTACAAACAAACACAAATTTATTTTTATACCCTCCACCATAGGAGGTCTCATTCTGTCTGAGACCCCATAAAGTATATATATTCTTGATCGTCGTGACATTTTATGTCGATCTAGCCATGTCCGTCCGTCTGTCTGTCGAAAACACGGCCGCTTGAAATTTTGCACATGTACTTCATATTCGTGTAGGTCGGTAGGGATAGTAAATGGGCCATATCGGTCCATGTTTTGATATAGATGCCATGCAAACCGATCTTGGGTCTTGACTTCTTGAGCCTCTAGAGTGCGCAATTCTTATCCGATTAGAATGAAATTTTGCACGACGTGTTTCGTAATAATATCCAACAACTGTGCCAAGTATGGTTCAAATCGGTTCATAACCTGATATAGCTTCCATAGAAACCAATCTGGGATCTTGACTTCTTGAGCTTTCAGAGGTCGCAATTAGTATCCGATTTGCCTGCAATTTTGTACGACGGATCCTCTAATGACCATCAACATACGGGTTTGTTATGGTCTGAATCGGTCTATAGCCTGATACAGCTTCTACAATATATAAATCAATCTCTCTATTCAACTTCTTGAGCCCCCAAAGGGCACAATTCTTATTCGAATTGGCTGACATTTTAATTGTAGTCCAAACCGGACCATATCTTGATATCGCTATAATAACAGAGCAAATCTTTTCCTATATCCTTTTCAGCCTAAGAAGAGATGCCGGGAAAAGAACGCGACAAATGCGATCCATGGTGGAGGGCATATAAGATTCGGCCCGGCCGAACTTAGCACGCTTTTACTTGTTACTATATATAAAATAAGAGATGGGTAGACAACACTTGATTTCCGTAGTTGCTCAAGAAGTCAAATCGAGAAAGAGGTTATATGGGAGCTATGTGAACTAATGAACTGAATTTGACCACATTTGGCACGAGTGTTGGAGATGATAGCAGAAGTCATTTTGCAAAATTGCTGACAAATTGGTTACGAGTGGCGCTCTCTAGAGGCTCAAGAAGTGCATAGAGGTCATAGAAGGCGTCATTGTGAAAAATGTCAGCCATATAGCTAAAAAATTTCGCTCCTTATGGGCTCAAGAAGTAAACTCGTCAGATCGGTTTATATGGGAGTTATATCAAGTTATGGGTCGACGCAGACCATACTTAGCACGAATGTTGGAGGTCACAGTTGAAGTCATTGTGTAAAATTTCAGTGAAATTGGTTAAGAATTACATTCGGGAGATCAGATAATGGGAGCTATATCAGGATATGCACCGATTTAGACCATACTTATGAAGAATATTAGAGATTGTAGTAAAAGTCATTGCGTAATATTTCATAAAATAGAGGCTTAAGAAGTTATATTGTTGGGGGCTACATCCAAATCTGAACCGATATGGCCCAACTACCTACATCAATATGAAGTTTGTGTGCCAAATATCAAGAAGTTAGCTTCAACCATCCGAATACTATCGTGATTTCCACAGAAAGATGAACAGACGGACGGAAATAGTGTAGGACAGATTTAAAGAGGGTAGAACAGACGAACGGTAGAACAGACGAACGGCAGGAAAGGACAGGCGGACGGACAGATGGACGATCGCAGATCAATATTTCGAGGTTTTACAATTGGTATGACTATATTAACATACCCCTATCCTATGGTGATGGGTTTAAAAATGCTAAAAAGAAAATAATAGAAGATTTTTCTTGGAAGAAACTCAAAAGTTAAAAAACTTGTGCATTTTGGTTTCATAACGCCAGCAACAGATGTCTTTATTTCTAAAGCATGTGTAAGCCATGTTTGTTCTTAGCTTATTGTGCGTTCGCCATCATAGGAGGACAAGCTAACCTCTTCGCTACGGTGGCCTCATCTAAGGTGTGCCCAAGCAGAGGCCATCGTAACGCAGGGGTTAGCTTGTCCGCCTATGATGGCGAACGCCTGGGTTCGAACGCCTGGGTTCGAATTCTGACATCGGAAAACATTTTCCGAGTTGCCCTTCCTCTCCTTAGTCTGGCCGCATTTGCGAGGTAAAAACTTCACCTCATGCAAAATTTCAGCCAAATCGGCCAAAAATTGCGGCTTTTAAGGACTCAAGAAGTCAAAGATCAGTTTATATGGAAGCTATATGTGATTTTAGACGAATTCGGATCGAATTTGACACAGTTGTTGGAAGTCATAACGAAACACCACATGCAAAATTTCAGCCAAATCAGACAGACATAGAACAAGTGGTCGTTTGAATTGCTTGCACTCCGTGTCAGCTATCCTTTACAGACGTAAGTACCTTCATCCTTAATGAAAATTTCCAACCACATTTTGATGCCGAAATTGAACTTTATTACCTTACAAGTAATTCATTTATTTATATCCTCTTTTATTCTATGATATATAATTCTCATAAAATTTAGGTCATTAGTTCTAAATCTCTTAACAATGGAAAATATGCATTGTCATAGAAATAAAATTGTTTGCTTTTATTTTTTGTCCACAGCGCTTGGTCAAAGACATGCTCTTTGACAATTGCAATCACAGCAAATGTGGTCGGTTATTATATTCGATGATGATGATGATGGTGCAGTGTAGTGCAGTGCTGTGCTGTGCTGTATGGTTGCCCGATCCAGTTATCGATAGGATAGTCTTGCACTTCCGATGTGCTGAGAACCATTCATGCATATTAAAAATTCCCTTTTGGAGCTTCTATCGACAATTCCCCAAACAATGTCGTCAAATTGTATCCGAGTGTATATTACATCCTTTTTGAGACATCCGATGTTTCGACATCCTAAATTCGACATCAACCAAATAGAAAATCTACAGCTACAATAACAACAATAACAACAACAACAAACCACAATAGATGAATGTTCCATTGGCCTGAATAACCTATCCTGCAAAAATTTTCCTAAGCCGGATGTTCATTTAGAAATGTGCATTTATGTGTGGGTGTATCGATTTTCAAAATGGCATAGCAGCATTGGGGTGTTTCTCTGTGATGAAGTGGGTGAGTGTGCGATTAGGTGAGTGTTGTTCCTATGTTCATAGGTCATTTGTGCGTACTTCCTGTGAGAATGTGTTACAAGCAAAGATTTGTTATCTTTTTATTTTTTTTTGAAGAAAAAGGATTATCGATTACACAAAACTTCACATTTTTTGAAAGCAAAGTTAATGGCAAATATTTTGTGGGAGTGTAGAAAAAACTGAAGCTAGATTTTAAACATTTCCGAGTGACATTGTCTTTGGACTGTTTAAGGAAAATTGACACTTTTTTCATGAAAAAAAAAAAAAAAACATAAACGTGCCTAATTCGGCCCAGCCGCGTCTTGATTGCCTACCATCTTGGATTCCGCCAAAGATGTTCTTTCATCAACTCGGTTCAAATTAGAATTATTTTGTAACAATCAAAAAGAAATTGATTGCTGCTTCTACGGTCTTAAGAAGTCATATCGGTGTATTGGTTTATAAGGGACCCTTTATCACTATATAGATCGATTTGGACCATACTTTGCACGAATGCTGGACGTAATAGTCTTTGTGAAAATTTCAGGCAAATCAGGTGAAAATTAAGCCTTCTAGGGATTCAAGAACTCAAATCTGGAAAACGATTTATATGGAGGCTATATTAGTTTATAGTCCGAGTGGAATTATACTCGCAAAGTTTTTGTAAGCCAAAACACAAGTCCTTGTGCAAAACTTTCACCCTTCAAAACTGGGAATAGGTTTATATGGGCGCTACACCCAAATCTAAGCCGATATGATCCTTTTGCAATTCCCAACGAACTCAATCGATAACAAGTATAGCGTGCTAAGTTCGGCCGGGCCGAATCTTATATACCGTCCACCATGGATCGCATTTGTCGAGTTATTTTACCGATATTTTTTTTTAGGCAAACAAAGGATAAAAGATAAGAATTGCTATGTTAATGAATTGAATGTTGGAGACCATAGTAGAAGTCACTGTGTAAAATTTCAGCCACTTCGAGTAAGAATTGCGCCCTTTAGGGTCTCAAGAAGTAAAATAGAGAAATCGGTTTATATGGGAGATGCTGTATCAGGGTTTAGATATTTGACAAGTATATTGAAGTTCATAGGCAAGCCTAAAAATAAAATTTCAGTCAAATCGGACTAAAATTGTCATTTAAAAAGTTTAAATGACATAGTACCACCACTGACGATTTTCTTCGGATTTTCTCGCCAGGTTTCAAAACCAGGTGTTTAGCGTCGTAGGCGGACTTGCTTACCTCTGCGCTACGGTGACCTCAGGTGGATACCCAAGATTCGGCCCAACCGAATTTAGTACGTTTTTACTTGTTTTATATAACAAATTTGAGAGCGACTACGAAATTATTTCCTTTGTAGCACAGTGTTAAGCATCAAGATTATTTCTCTTAAAATAGAAAATTTTTAAAAGGATACTTGGATGTATGGCTTACTTATGTATGTATGTATGCAAACAACTAACCACACTAATGCAGAAACCGGATGCACATTGATGGCCTTCAGGTATAAACATGCACACACACACACGCACTCCCATACAAATTTGCATGTTTGAGATGGACAAAGTGCAAAGTGCAATATTACATTTTGATCAGATTTCAGAAAATTTAATTAAAATGTTTGAGAAAAAAAAAGTCTTTTGTCAGCATGCAAGTGCATTCAATATCTACGCACAAACACACACACCCACACACGCACATACATGCGTACAAACTTATGCAAATATGCAATCACTTTATTTAGTTTTGTCCCTCCTTTGAAAAGGGTTGGCATGTTACACCATAATGTAATTGTCTGTTGTGAACTGATTTTGTTCGTTTTTGTTTCCTTGAAGAATACGAAGAAGAAGCAGCAGCAACACCAGCAGCAACATAATGAATTTCTAAATGAATTATCATATTCATGCCAGATTATCGAGTAACTAAAGGTCCAATTTTCCCTATCTAAATAATATGCAGATATTGATTGTATATGAAAGATGGATGATTATACTTTCGATGGATATTGTAATTATTTGAAATCCCTTTCACAGTAACACAGCTTCACAGTTTATGAAAGTATTTGTTATACTACTGCAGGATATTTAGTTTGTTCATGCTTAAAGCTATTAAGAGCTGAAAGGAATTTAAAAATGAAAAATTCTAATCAATTTGCAAATAATTGAATGGATTTAAAATAAGTCAGCAGGAGCTCTAAAGCATATTATATTCTATATTTTATGAAAAGATTATTAGATTGGAGAATGTGATAAATGAAGAAAATTTATTTAGAAATTTAATTAAATAAAAACCATTAAAAGCGTGCAAAATTCAACCAGGCCGAATCTTAAGTTAAGTTCTTTGCACGGTTCATCTTTTTGGGCAATCAAAGGATAATGGATGAGAATTGCTATGCTAGTGGGGCATAACCAAGTTATGGACCGCTACGGGCCACGCTCGGATGTTAAAGAAATTGAGCAAAATTTCAGCCAAATTCAGACAAAAATTGTGCCCCATAGGGGCTCAAAATATGCAATCCGAAGATTGATTTATATGTGGCTATATCAGGTTTTAGTCTTATCCTGGCCATAGTTGGCACGGATTCGGTAGATACTTGGTACATCTGTTGAATGTTATAGAAAATGTCATTGCACAAAATCGGATAAGAAATACGCCGTCTACAGGATCATAAAGTATAATCGGGAGAACGACATTTATGGCAGCTATGAATTGGATTGGTCCATTTACAATCTCAGCCGACCTACAGCGCCTACCCTTACTTCTTTGAAAGTTAGCATACTCTCGACAGACGGACTGCCGGACGGACATGACAAAATTGATTCGGAATATCAAAGCGATCAAGAAATTATATTTAAAATGTTGGTAAATTGCAAATTTGGCCCATGAACATTCCACTAAGGAACAGGAGCAAACTGTTAGGTCTCAGATGAATATTTCGATGCGTTACAAACGGACGAAAGTAGTACACCCTAATCCTATAGTGGAGGGTGTAACAAGTAAAAAGGCGTTAAGTTCGGCCAGGCCGAACTTTGGATACCCTCCACCTCGGGTATATATGTAAACCTCCTATCATCAAAATCCGATGTAAATTGTATACCTTATGTCCCATAGCAGTTATATCGAAATATGTTCCGATTTGGACCAAATACTAATCGCTACAAGTCATTGTTCAATTGTGTATAACAAAATATTGGTCTTTTTAGTAACTATACCTAAAAATAAACCGATCTGAACCATATAAGACAAGGATGTCGAAAAGCCTAACATGAATCACTGTGTCAAATTTCAGTGAAATCGGATAATAAATGCGCCTTTTTTGGGGCCACGACTTTAAATCGAGATATCGGTCTATATGGCAGCTATATCCAAATCTTGATCGATCTAGACCAAATTGCAGAAAAATGTCGAAAAGCCTTACATAACTCACTGTCCCAAATTTTGGCGACATCGGACAATAAATGTGCCTTTTGTGGATCCAAATCCTTAAACGGAGAGATCGGTCTATATAGCACCTTCATCCAAATCTGAACCGATTATGGCCAAATTAAAGAAGGATATCGAGGGGCGTAAGATAACTTACAGTCCCAAATTTCAGCAAAATCGGATAATAAATGTGGCTTTTATGGGACTAAGACCCTAAATTGGAGGATCGGTGTATATGGTAGCTATATCCAAATCTGTGACGATCTGTGCCATATTGCAGAAGTATGTCAAGGGACTTAAATTAACTCAACGTTCCAAATTTCGTCGACATCGGACAATAATTATGCCTTTTATGGGTCCAAAACCTAAAACCGAGAGATCGGTCTGTATGGCAGCTATATCCAAGTCTGAACCGATCTGGACCAAACTAACGAAGGGTGTCGAGGGGCCTAACGCATCTCACTGTCCCAAATTTCAGCAAAATCGGATAATAAATGTGGCTTTTATGGGACTAAGACCCTAAATCGGAGGATCGGTCTATATGACAGCTATATTCAAATCTTTTCCGATCTGGGACAAACTAACAAAGGATGTCTAGGGGCCTAACACAACTGACTGTCCGAAATTTCAACAAAATTGGATAAAAAATGTAGATTTTATGGGCCTAAGACCCTAAATCTGAGGATCGGTCTATATGGCAGCTATATGCAAATCTGAACCGATCTGAGCCAAACTTACGAAGGATGTCGAAGGGTCTAACGCAACCCACTGTCCCCAATTTCAGCAAAATCGGCTAATAAATGTAGATTTTATGGTTCTAAGACCCTAAATCTGCCGATCGATCTATATGGGGGCTATATCAAGATATAGTCCGATATAGCCCATCTTCGGACATAACCTGCTTATGAACAAAAGAAGAATCTGTGCAAAGTTTCGGCTCAATATCTCTATTTTTATAGACTGTAGCGTAATTTCAACAGACAGACGGACGGACAAGTCTAGATCATCTTAGTTTTTTACGCTGATCAAGAATATATTGGGCTGCCCAAAAAGTAATTGCGGGTTTAAAAAAAAAAATTAAATGCATTTTTATTAAAACTTAGAATGAACTTAAATCAAATATATAATTGCCATTTTGTTCGATAACCTTTTGCCATCTTGCTGGCAAATTTAGTATTCCACGCTCATAGAACTTCTGGCCTTTATCTGCAAAAACTGAACCAAGTGAGATTTTATAGCCTCATCATTGCCGAAAGTTTTGCCATTTAAGGAGTTCTGCAAAGATCGAAATAAATGGTAGTCTGATGGTGCAAGGTCAGGGCTATGTGGTGGATGCATCAAAAGTTCCCAGCCAAGCTCACTCAGTTTTTGGCGAGTGACCAAATATGTGTGCGGTCTAGCGTTGTTCTGGTGCAATATGACACCTTTACGATTGACCAATTCTGGTCGCTTCTCCTTAATGGCTGTATTCAATTTGTCCAATTGTTAACAGTAAACATCCGAATTAATCGTTTGGTTCCTTGGAAGCAGCTCAAAATATACCACACCCTTCCAATCCCACCAAACAGACAGCATAACCTTCTTTTGGTGGATATCAGCCTTTGAAGTGGTTTGAGCTGGTTCACCACGCTTGGACCATGATCGTTTTCGACTAACGTTGTTGTAAACAATCCATTTTTCATCTCCAGTTATGATTCGTTTTAAAAACGGATCGAATTCATTGCGTTTAAGGTGCATATCACAAGCGTTGATTCGGTTTGTTAAATGAATTTCTTTCAATACATGTGGTACCCATATTAAAATTGACACCAAACAAACAAATGTAAACAAAATTTGGCGCACTTTTTTTCTAAAGCAAGCTAAAAGTAACAGCTGATAACTGACAAAAGAAAGAATGCAATTACAGAGTCACAAGCCGTTGAAAAAATTTGTCAACGCCGACTATATTACTACTATATTACCGACAATTACTTTTTGGGCAACCCAATATATACTTTATAGTGTCGGATATGGATATTTCGATGTTTCGATACCCCCATCCTTCGGTGGTGGGTATAGTAAAGCGAAAAATAATATTGGCAAACAGATGCTACTTTGCTACTGATTTCTTGAGTGTTAGAGAACATTGAAATGAGTTCTGAAATGATTACCAACAGTTATGTTAGGGATGATCCAAAGCCTGGCCATAGCTCCAATATCAGTCAATCAGAGTTTATAAAATGAAAAATAAATAATTACAATTAAGTTTGAATTACTATTTGGCTATTAACTTTAAAATTAAAATCAAATAATAATTAAAAATAAATAATGAAATTCAGAAAAAAAAACAATTCCATTAACATTAAACTCACCAAAATTCCAACTGACCTTAATGCCACAAGCACAAACCATACATAATGTGCTTCCCATCGATACAGTGAGTTTCAAACATGACTGTCATCATTCCCTGATCGCCAGGAATGACTATCTCATGATGGGAGTTGCAGTCAAACCCTTCATATAATGAAACAAAGTTAAATTTTATTGAGCGTATGTTGTTGTTGCTTGCTTTTTTTCTCGCATTTTTAAACAGCTCAAATGACAGGATATATTTTTTAACAGCTAACAGTTTAATTTGCATTTAACTTTGGCACACCTGCATTAAACTCATTTTAAACACCCTCAGTAATGCGAATTAAAATTCAGTGAAAAAGAAAGAACACAGAGAGCAAATTACATTCCAATCTACCCGTAGCAGTTTAATTGCAAGAGCGCTGAAGAGGATATGACCATTTTAAATGACATTGAACTGATAAATCTCCTTTATTATTTTCACCATATGGCAAAAAGCCGATAATAATTTAATAATGTAACAATTAATATTTAATTAAATACCCATTTTAATTACATTCATAATGCGTGTATGCGAGAGAGAGAGCAAAACAAATAAGAGCGTGCCAAGTTCGGCCGGACCGAATCTTATATACCCTCCACCAGGGATCGCATTTGTCGAGTTCTTTGAGCATGGGAGAAGCCGTTGAACAAAATTATGAGAATTGCGCCCTCTATAGGCTCAAGAAGTCTAGACCCAAGATGGGTTTATATGGTAGCTATTTCAGGTTATTCACCGATTAGGACCATTTTTAGCACAGTTTTTGGAAGTCATATCAAAAAACCTCATGCAAAATTTCATCCAAATCGGATGAAAATAGCGCCCTCCAGCGGCTCAAGAAATCTAGATCCCAAATCGGTTTATATGGCAGCTATATCAGGTTATGGACCGATTTTAACCATACTTAGCACAGTTGTTGGAATTGATACCCAAACACCACGTGCAAAATCTTAGTCAAATCGGATAAGAATTGCGCCCTCTATAAGCTCAAGAAGACAAGACCCAAGATCGGTTTATATGGCAGCTATATCAGGTTATTAACAGATTTAAACCATACTTAACACAGTTGTTGGAATTGATACCCAAACACCATGTGCAAAATCTTAGTCAAATCGAATAAGAATTGCGCCCTCTAGAGGCTCAAGAAGTCAAGAACCCAGTTCGGTTTATATGGCAGCTATATCAAAACATGGACCGATTTGGCCTATTTACAATCCCAACCGACCTATACTAATAAAAACTATTTGTGCAAAATTTTAAGTGGGTAGTTTTACTCCTTCGAAAGTTAGCGTCCTTTCGACAGACGGACGGACAGACAGACGGACGGACACGGCTAGTTCAACTTAAAATGTCATGACGGTCAAGAATATATATGCTTTATGGGGTCTCAGACGAATATTTCGAGTAGTTACAAACAGAATGACGAAATTAGTATACCCCCCATTCTATGGTGGAGGGTATAAAAATGCAAATAACAAACATTTCATTTAATATGAAGTGCTATGATATTATATTATATAAATCAAAGAAACTTCATTACAATTTTCAAGGACCAAAGTCATAAAATTGTCAAACAATCATAAATGGAAACAAGTTGTGGTTTCAAATGGCGAGGCTATTTTTATTTAAGAGAAATTATGCAGGAAATTCAAATTTAATTAAAAATGCTGGTGAACTATTATTCCAAGCCAATAAAAATGTTAAAGTATCAACTACGTGTATTCACATACAAACTATAATGCTCAAAAACTTCATTTGGATTCATAGATTCGCCTAAGATATGATCTCGATCATATCTGACTCAAGTGCAGAAAGGGGTAACTGGTTGAGGGGAGCGGACGCGTTTTCATTTCGCTCCTTAAGGAGAAATATCCGTATCTCGGAATAGGTACTACCGATTACGACAACATTTTAAAGCCCTTTTGGAATAGGCACAAAATGAACTTCAAAAACCCAAAAGCTGGGGTGGTGGCGTCAGACGACAGCAGCATATTGTCCTCCCCTCATATTGGTGTGGGTGCCTTGGCACCTGTAGTCGAGAGTGATGCTTCAACTAGTCGTCAGACTTGTCGCACAATTAGTGGTGAGATAAATCAATGGGGAAGAGACGTATAAACCAGAGGGATCCATAGTTCATTCCCAGCCTTTAGTATAGGTGGTGTTGCTGACTCGGATTCAGACAGCGACAGTGTCAATGAAACAGTCATAGCAGCTGAATCGAGATACAAGGGCAGCGAGACGACGGCAGAGGGTAGCGTTGGGTTTGCTGAGCTCACAAGCAGACCAGGAAAGCGATTCGGAGCACGACGAAGTAGACAGATGACTATGTACCGGAAGCGCAATCGGGTGAAAGTGCAGGATGCTGGAAGGGATAGAACTGACATTCAAAACACTTCTATTGAAGCTGGAAAGAGAATTGGATCTCCCGAAGAGCATAACACTGCTAAAATGATGAAGAAGAACAAGTAAGAGCGAGCTAAGTTCGGCCGGGCCGAATCTTATATACCCTCCACCATGGTCGCATCTGTCGAGTTCTTTGCGCAGTATCTGTTTTTAGGCAAACAAAGTATAATGAACAAGGACGGAGGAGCAGCTATATCAAGTTATAGTCCGATTCGGGGCTCAAGAAGCGAAATCGTGAGATCGGTTTATATGGGAGCTGTATCAAGCTATAGACCATATAGCTTGATTCTGACCATATTGCACACGTAGGCCGCGGGAGGAGTCGTTGTACAAAATTTGTGCCAAATCGGATGAGAATTGCGCTCTCTAGTGGCTCAAGAATCAATACCCAAGATGGGTTTATATGGCAGCTATATCAGGTTATAGACCGATTTGAACCATACTGAGCACAGTTGTTGGAAGTGATATCAAAACACTATGTGCAATTTCAGTCAAATCGGACGAGAATTGCGCCCTCTAGAGGCTCAAGAAGTCAAGACCCAAGATCGGTTTATATGGCAGCTATATCAGGTTATAGACCGATTTGAACCATACTTGGCACCGTTGTTGGAAGTGATATCAAAACTCCATGTGTGAAATTTTAGTCAAATGGGACGAGAATTGCGCCCTCTAGGGGCTCAAGAAATCAAGACCCAAGATCGGACAGCTATATCAAAACATGAACCGATTTGGCCCATTTACAATCCCAACCGACCTACACTAATAAGAAGTATTTGTGCAAAATTTCAAGCAGCTAGCTCTACTCCTTCAAAAGTTAGCGTGCTTTCGACAGACAGACGGACGGACGGACAGACAGACAGACGGACGGACAGACAGACGGACGGACGGACGGACGGACGGACAGACAGACAGACGGACGGACGGACGGATGGACGGACAGACGGACGGACGGACATGGCTAGTTCGACTTACAATGTTACGACGATCAAGAAATCATATACTTTATGGGGTCTTAGACGCATATTTCGAGGTGTTACAAACAGAATGACGAAATTAGTATACCCCCATCCTATGGTGGAGGGTATAAAAGGAGCTTCCCGCTTTCAAGTACTGAGGGAAGGCCAAGCAGCCGTGGCTCGTTCATGCCTTAATTCAGGCATTACTGAACAAAGTTACTGGACTGAACCATATCAACTCCCAATTATTCTATACTAACAAGGGGCTCTACAGAAGCGTGATTTGACCAATACATACTTACGCCTCAATAGTTTGGTGAACTGCTATGGAGAAAAAAAACAACGTTAGGACCATACAAAAAATTCAGAGAACATGTTGTCTTGGCATAGGCGGAGGGATGAGAACCACGCCCACTAGAATACTGGGGACTATTCTGGATATCTAATGCGGCTATGAGACTTAAGGCGATGGGAGAATGGATTGAGGATGGGAGCAGATTATACCATCGCGGTATAATCGAAGCAACGATAGGAATCATAGAAGGAGGGGACGATGTTTCCGTTCGGATACCTGAGACTATACTTGAGATCGAGTGCGTGGCATTGCTGCCAGCGGCACAGATTTGGATTGACAGGACCCAAGCATTGCCTTCTGGAAAATCATGTTATACGGATGGATTAAAGCTAGGCGATAGAGTGAGCCAGGGGGCTTACATTGAGAACCTAGGGACTGAGATCTTTTTTAGACTGCCTGGATATCCTGCAGGCGGAGATCCGGGCGATCACGGAATGCGTGTGGTGGTGTGGTGCTAACGCGACAACGTCGAGTGTGAACATCTTTACGGACAGTAAAATTGCTATTAGGGCAATAACAATCAGGACGGTAAGGTCACGAACATTCTTGCAGTGTAAGAAGGACATTAACGCCTTTTCTGAGGATGATACAATCCGTTTTGGTGCCGGGCCATAACGGAGTAAGGGGGAATGAGAGGACAGACGATTTGGCAGTGAAGGCCAGAGAACTGCCGTCGATAAACTTGGTTAACCCGAAGCCTTTCGGGTCAACGCAGTCCGATTTAAGGGCGTGGCCGACAAATGCGCATGCAACCCTGTGGAACAACGAAACGGTCGGTAGGACAGCGAAAATCCTATGGGGGGATCCAGATCGTGAATAGATGAGGCTATTACTGACACGAAGTAAGAAGGAGGTCAGTATAGCTATTGGTATCATGACGGGATATATAGGACTAAGAGCTCACTTTTGTAAAAGCAAATGATAGCATGTGTAGGGCATGAACCAACCATGAAAGGATTTTGTAAGTAGCACGAAATTCCTAACATAGATTGTCTATTTCGGGGCTAATTTGTTTATACCCTCCACCATAGGATGGGGGTATACTAACTTCGTCATTATGTTTGTAACTTCTCGAAATATTCGTCTAAGACCCCATAAAGTATATATATTCTTGATCGTCATGTCATTTTAAGTCGAATTAGCCATGTCCGTCCGTCCATCGGTCCGTCCGTCCGTCTGTCTGTCGAAAGCACGCTTACTTTCGAAGGAGGTAATCTAGGCGCTTGAAATTTTGCACAAATACTTTTTATTAGTGCAGGTCAGTTGGGATTGTACATGGGGCAAATCGCTCCATGTTTTAATATAGTTGCCATATAAACCGATCTTGGGTCTTGACTTCTTGAGCATCTAGAGGGCGCAATTCTTATCCGATTTGGCAGTAATTTTGCACGTGGTGTTTTGGTGCCACTTCCAACAACTGTGCTGGGTATGGTTGAAATCGGTCCATAACCTGATATAGCTGCTATATAAACCGATCTGGGGTCTTGATTTCTTGAGCCTCTACAGGGAGCCATTCCTATCCGATTTGGCTGAAATATTGCAAGACGTGTTTTGCTATAACTTTCAACAACTGAATTAATAATGGTTCAAATCGGTCCATAACCTGATATAGCTGCTACATCAACCGATCTGGGGTCTTGACTTTTAGAGCCACTGGAGGGTGCAATTCCTATCCGATTCAGCTAAAATTTTGTCTGAGGTGTTTTGTTATGACTTCCAACAACTGTATGGTTCAAATCGGTCCATAACCTGATATAGCTGCTATATAAACCGATCTGGGGTCTTGACTTTTAGAGCCACTAGAGGGTGCAATTCCTATCCGATTCACCCAAAATTTTGTCTGAGGTGTTTTGTTATGACTTCCAACAACTGAATTAAGAATGGTTCAAATCGATCCATAACCTGATATAGCTGCCATATAAACCGATCTGGGGTCTTGACTTCTTGAGCCACTGGAGGGTGCAATTCCTATCCGATTCAGCTAAAATTTTGTCTGAGGTGTTTTGTTATGACTTCCAACAACTGTGCTAAGTATGGTTCAAATCGGTCCATAACCTGATATAGCTGCCATATAAACCAATATGGGATCTTGACTTCTTGAGCTTCTAAAGGGCGCAACTTTATCCGATTTGGCTGAAATTTTGTACAACATCTTCTCTCATGATCTTTAACATACGTGTCGAATATGGCATGAATCGGTTTATAACCTAATACCGATCTCCCTATTTCACTTCTTCAGCCCCTAAAGTGCGCAATTCTTACTAGATTTGGCTGAAATTCTAAACAATGACTTCTACTATGGTCTCCAATATTCAGTTCAATTATGGTCCGAAATGAACCATAACTTGATATTATTCCAATAACAGCAATTGTTTTCTTTTATCCTTTGTTTGCCTAGAAAGAGATACCGTGGCAAGAGCTTGACAAATGCGTTCCATAGTGGAGGGTATATAAGATTCGGCCCGTCCGAACTTAGCACGCTCTTACTTGTTTAGTATTTAAATCGCACAACAAGCCGATTACTGGCTTCGGTGTATGTCCATAGAGCCATGGGGTGAATTAACATCCGCACCCTCCATTCAACCTAACCTATTAAATTTTCTTACAAAATGTTGTAAAAATACCATATTTCGCGGTAATTTTTATCGATACTATAATTTGGCACATAATTTTTATAAAATTGTGGTAGCTTTTAATTTGACATTATAAGCCTCTCTTCCAAAATGTTTCTTTAAATTTATTGAAATAGATTTATGTGTGTATCTATATGCTTCCATATCCAATTGGTTTGTGAATGTGATTGATGGTGAGCGCCATCTGACATAAGCTATGGAAATATACGTTTTGAAGTTGTTGTCCCTACTAAGAATTGATTTCACTGGGTGCTTCGTTTAGTACAAAACTATTATATGATTGAGGTCGGAATTGGCGTTTAAAAACTGTTATAAATTGTTATACAGCACATGAAATTGTTAAGCATCATTTTGCCCTATACCTACTACTGTGGTACAGGTTATTACTACTTTATGCAGAAGTATGAGCGATAGACTCAGTGATTGGTATACGGGTAGACTCAGAATCAATTTCACACTCGATTTAGCTATGTCCATGTGTTTATTCGTCTGTATATATGTCTATTCATGTTTATTTGGGAACAAAGCAATTTTAATGCGATCGTCTTCAAATTTGGTATAGTAATCTTTTTTGGTCTAGAGACCAAGCCAATTGAAACTAGCAAATTTGTTAAACCATTGCCCTCTCTCTCTCACACACTCTCTCTTATGACTCCTGATATTATCGTTGCATTTCATGGAAATCGATTCAGATATACATATAGCTCCTATGTTCATATATAAATCACCCGATTTTTATGCCCTCAACCATAGGGGGTATACTTACTTCGTCAGTCCGTTTGTAACTCATCGAAATATCATTCTAATACCCAACAAAGTGTATATGAGTATATTCTTGATCGTCTACAAATTGTAAGTTGATTAAGTCCGTCGACTACTCGTTTCACGGGAAACTCTCTAACGGACAACGTGGCGCCAGAAGAGGTTGTCACTGATATGTAGTAGTCGGAGGTTATTTGGAAAATTATGCCTGAGTCGAAAATCCTTCGGACGATAAAAAGTTTCGGCTACTTTAAGCCGTCAGGTTGAATTACAAGCTGCGTCTGATAGACTGGATCCTTGGCTTAGAGAGATATACTCTGCTTGTATCAGCATGTCATATAAACCTGTGGGATGGAGGGACACGTAGGTCATTTTCATTCCGAAAGCAGGATAACCTTACCACACTCTCATCACTCTCCGTGGGAGCGGTATGGAATTTCCAATTGGTTTGGATGTTTCTCCTTGTGAATAATGACACATGTAACTACGAGCTCACTTATGCAAAATCGGTGCGGCAAGTGATAGCATGTGCTGGGCATGAGTCGAAGATGATGAGACATTGGAACATTTCCTGTGTCATTGTCCGGCTTTTGCGGCTAACAGATATCGGCACTTAGGTGGGGACACAATACCAGACATGAACCAACTTAGGGGCGTGACATGGAAAACAATTAAGGATTTTGTATTTGTCAAGGAATTCCTGACTGAGCCGCTTTTTAAAGAAGAAGTACTATTCTTTTATTTCAAATATGACTGATTTTAACAACAATATCCCTGCTAACAGCAGTTACAAAGACTTCTATACGATTGGATCCAACTAGACGACCAGGTGAGTTTTAGATTGTATTCTGAAGAACTGTAGTGTATATCAAGCGGAGATTCTTGCAGTTAAATAAGTGGTGGTGTCATAAAGACGATTGGCATTAATATCTTCTCAGATAGCCAGGCAGCCATTAAATGTCTGGGGAACATGTTTCTGAATTCAAAAACAGCCCTCGACTGTCACATATCTCTCAGATAGCCTGGCAGCCATTAAATGTCTGGGGAACATGTTTCTGAATTCAAAAACAGCCCTCGACTGTCACAGATCTCTCATGGAGCAGTTCAAAATTCTGGGTGCCGGGCCCCAGAGTTATCGCAGGGTATTTTTTGAAGTAGACGGGCTTGCGAGGAAAAAAAATACCTTACCCGTTCCAGGCGAAGTGTTATCTTAGGTATGCCTCTAGCAACATTTAAGCTAGGTTTAGGATGACATATGGTCACAAAGGGGGGTTGTGAACATTCCAAAATAATGTGGCCTAATCTCGACTTGAAGACATCTACCGCTTCGCTGTCACAAGTTAAAACAGACATCATAGTCATGACAGGTCACTGTCTGATCGGAAACCAGTAAGGAAGGGCAAAAGACGGGCGGTGCCGACTGTATAATACCCTACACCTACCCTATAAGTACAATGTGGGACCCATGTCCAATTCTGAACCAATTTTGATGAACCTCGGCGAGCAAATATGTTCAAACTGTAAAAACTACTGTTGACAAATGGCAACATTATGGCAAATTACCCAAAATCTGACGAACGTATATATGGGAGCTATATCTAATTCTGAACCGATTCCGAGCAAACTTCTCAGAAAATGTGGTAGTGGTCGAGGAAAGCGTTGTGCAAAATTTTGGCAAGATTAGTCAAACAACGCGCTTGCAATGGCTCTTGGGGTGATAATTTGGCGATATACCTATAAGACAGCTATATCTAAATCTGGGCCGATTTCTATGAAATTCACCATTAATATTGGGAGTCATAAGAAAATCCTTCCTGCAAAATTTCGACAGAATCGGATAACAAGTGATCATTCTTTTACAATATTTCTCAAAATAGGACGAAGATACATATGGGAGCTATTTATATTTAAATCTGAACCGATTTTGACCAAACTCTACGTATATTGTGGTAGTCGTCGAGGAAAGCGTTGTGCAATATTTTAGCAGGATTGGTCAATAAATGTGCTTGCAGTGGTTCTAGGAGTGAAAATCGGGTGATATAATATATATATATATATATATGAGAGCTATATCTAAATCTGAACCGATATCCATGAATTTCATCAGTAATGTCAAGAGTCGTAAAAAAATCCTTTCTACCAAATTTCGAGAGAAACGGTTAACAAATCAGCATTTTATTGCATTATTATTGAAAATCGGACGAACATATATATGGTAGGTGTATCCAGATCTGAACCGATTTTTTCCAATTTCAATAGGCTTCGTCTCTAGGCCGAAAAACATGCCTGTAAGAAATTTGAAGACGATCGGATGAAAACTGCGACCTGTACTTTGTACACAAATTAACATGGACAGACGGACAGACACACGGACAGACAGACAGACGGACGTAGCTAAATTGAATCAGAAAGTGATTCTGAGTCGATCGGTATACTTATCAATGGGTCTTGTGGTGTAAGGTATAAACATGCTGTTTGACTGTAGAGGCTGTGAGGGCGGCAAGGAAACATCTGCTGTGTGTATAACAAAACATCTCATGCAAAATTTCAGCCAAATCGGATGAGAATTGCTATTGGCTCAAGAAGTCAAGATCCGAGATCGGTTAATATGACAGCTATACCAGATTATGAACCGATTTGAATTATAGTTATCACAGTTGTTGGAAGTGATTCCAAAACACCACGTGCAAAATTTCAGTCAAATTGGATGTGAATTGCGCCCTCAAGACCCAAGATCGGTTTATATGGCAGCTATTTGAACCATACTTAGCTCAGTTGTTGGAAGTGATACCAAAACACCACGTGCAAAATTTCAGTCAAATCGGACGAGAACTGCGCCCTCTAGAGTCTCAAGAAGTCAAGACGCAGGATCGGTTTATATGTCAGCTTTTTGAACCATACTTAGCGCAGTTGTTGGAAGGGATACCAAAACACCACGTGCAAAATTTCAGTCAAATCGAATGAGAATTGCGCCCCCTAGAGGCTCAAGAAGTCAAGACGCAGGATCGGTTTATATGGCAGCTATTTCAAAACATGGACCGATTTGGCCCATTTGCAATCCCAACCGACCTACACTAATAAGAAATATTTGTGCAAACTTTCAAGCAGCTATCTTTACTCCTTTGAAAGTTAGCGTGCTTTCGACAGACAGACGGACGGACGGACGGACGGATGGACGGAAGGATGGACGGACGGACGAACAGACGGACGGACATGGCTAGATCGACTTACAATGACATGACGATCAAGAATATATATACTTTATGGGGTCTCAGACGCATATTTCGAGGTGTTACAAAAAGAATAACAAAATTAGTAAACCCCCATCCAATGATGGAGGGTATAACAAGTAGAGGCGTGCTAAGTTCGACTGGGCCGAATCTTGGGATCCCACCACCAAGGATTCTGCAAAGAACCGAACATGGATAACCGAGAGACCGGTTTATATGGGAGCTATATCAGGTTATAGACTGATTTGGATCGTTCTTGACACAGTTTGTTGGAAGTCATAACAGAACATCAGATGAAAGATTTCAACCAAATCCGAAAACAATTGCGGCTTGCAAGGGCTCAAGAAGTCAAATTGCGAGATCGGTTCATATGGGACCTATATATAGTCTGATTTAAGCCTTACTTGGTACAGTTGTTGGAAATCATAACGGAACACTACATGCAAAATTTCAGCTAAATCGGACAAAAATTGCGGTTTGTAAGGGCTCAAGAAGTCAAATTGGGTGATCGGTTTGTATGGAACCTATATCAGGTTATAGACCGATTTAGACCGTACTTGGCATAGTTGCTGAAAGTCATAATAAAACACCACATGCTCAGTTTCTGCCAAATCAGACAAAAATTGCGGCTTCAAGGGGCTCAAGAATCAAATCGGGAGATCGGTTTATATGGGAGCTATATCTAAAGCTAAACCGATATGGTCGATTTGCAACCCCAATGACCTTCATCAATATTAAGTATGTGTGTAAAATTTCAAGCTGCTAGCTTTACGCGTTCGATCTCTATCGTGGTTTCGACAGACAGACGGACGGACGAACATTGCTAGATTGATTCAGTACGTCGAGACGACTTAGGCGAATATTTCGAGGTGTTACAAACGGAATGAGTAGATAAGTATACCACCTTGCTGTGGTAGGTATAAAAAAACACTGCAAATGTATACA
The DNA here is from genome assembly GCF_963082655.1 of Stomoxys calcitrans. Lineage (NCBI taxonomy): Eukaryota > Metazoa > Arthropoda > Insecta > Diptera > Muscidae > Stomoxys > Stomoxys calcitrans. The sequence goes on along the minus strand of NC_081553.1, from coordinate 45,978,099 downwards.
AGTACTTGAAAATTTTAATATATTGGGATTGGAACACAACTTCAGTTGCGTTGGCAACAGACAAATTTGTTATGGAAATTTTCCATCCATCATAAGATTGGTATACAAAAATTATTCAATATAATAGCCAGGGGTTCACTTAGTATTCTCATTAAAAGCAATCGATTTGCAATAAATTGAAGTTCGTCGTATTCACTGATACGATATCTTACGTTTTTGTAACTAAGCTGTATTCGTCTCATTTTTTTTAGTTCTCACACCCAAGAGTCACTGAACTTTTCTAAGTGGCGCTAAAGCGCTGAAGCAAAAACTGCAAGTTATCTGCGTTAGAGGGTTATTTGTGTTAGTTTACACATGGATACAAGTGTTAAGGTAATTGAATTAGGCACTTGGCTATATGCCATGATATCACATCACCATTAGCGATTTGATTTGATTATCTGAGGCGAAACACACACCCCCAATTGAGAATTTCACTTAAGAATGAAATCCCCATTAGAAACGGAAGTAAATCTCAGCCATCTCATCGATAGCAGACAAAGTGATCAGCTTCCGATAGCAAGTAGCAAAAAAAGAAGTGGCTATTGATGGATTGTCAAATGAAATTTGAGATGAACTCTTTTTTTTTCACTATAAAAGGCCATGTCCATGAAGACAATAGGCATCAGTCGTAAATTAACGGTCTAAACAAGCATTTGTTTAAGTCATAAAACTTCGTCCATCACCCAGAGCCAAAGCGGAACCCAATCAAAAATAACAAGTAAGTAATAGAACTATAAAAAAAACCAAGACAAAAAAAATGTTATTAAGAAATATAATAAAACTAAGCAGTACTGAGAAATGAGAGTATGAGTGTATAATGTCTGATGAAACACACGTTTCTCGTGACATACATATATTAAAAAATATTTTGGTCCATTGAATTTAGACTTATTGTACAACAGAAATCTTCTGATGAAATTTTAAAATAAAAATGCCAATAATTATTATTTTATTTTGCATAATTATCTAAAAATGTGTGAAGTTAATTTTAAATGTACAACTAAAATGTGGTGACATTAATTTGATCTATTGGGTTGCCCAAAAAGTAATTGCGGATTTTTCATATAGTCGGCGTTGACAAATTTTCTCACAGTTTGTGACTCTGTGATTGCATTCTTTCTTCTGTCAGTTATCAGCTGTTACTTTTAGCTTGCTTTAGAAAAAAAAAGTGTAAAGCAAGTATATTTTTAATTTTATTAAAAATGCATTTACTTTCTTTTGAAAAATCCGCAATTACTTTTTGGACAATGGCAATGGAATAATATGGAAATTCACTATTTATGGGTTTAATACAGGTAGACACGAAAGGTTACCAATATGTACGACCACATTTTAATACCCTACACCATACGATGGGGGTAAACTAATTTCATCATTCTGTTTGTAAGTCCTCGAACTATTCGTCTAAGACTCCATCAAGTAAAGGGTGATTTTTTTGAGGTTAGGATTTTCATGCATTAGTATTTGACAGATCACGTGGGATTTCAGACATGGTGTCAAAGAGAAAGATGCTCAGTATGCTTTGACATTTCATCATGAATAGACTTACTAACGAGCAACGCTTGCAAATCATTGAATTTTATTACCAAAATCAGTGTTCGGTTCGAAATGTGTTCAAATTTTGACAAATTTTGTTCAGCGATGAGGCTCATTTCTGGTTGAATGGCTACGTAAATAAGCAAAATTGCCGCATTTGGAGTGAAGAGCAACCAGAAGCCGTTCAAGAACTGCCCATGCATCCCGAAAAATGCACTGTTTGGTGTGGTTTGTACGCTGGTGGAATCATTGGACCGTATTTTTTCAAAGATGCTGTTGGACGCAACGTTACGGTGAATGAACACATTTCGAACCGAACACTGATTTTGGTAATAAAATTCAATGATTTGCAAGCGTTGCTCGTTAGTAAGTCTATTCATGATGAAATGTCAAAGCATACTGAGCATCTTTCTCTTTGACACCATGTCTGAAATCCCACGTGATCTGTCAAATACTAATGCATGAAAATCCTAACCTCAAAAAAAATCACCCTTTATATATATTCTTAGGCGTCATGACATTTTAAGTCGATCTAGCCAAGTCCGTCCGTCCGCCTGTCTATCGAAAGCTAGCTAACTTTCGAAGAAGTAAAGCTAGCCGCTGAAATTTTGTACAAATTCTTTCTATTAGTGTAGGTCGGTTGAGATTGTCAATGGACCATATAAGTCCTTTTTTGATATAGCTCCCATCTAAGCCGATCTTGGATTTTGACTTCTTGAGCCACTAGAGGGCGCAATTCTCATCCGATTTGACTGAAATTTTGCACGTGGTGTTTTGGTGTGACTTTCAACAACTGTGCGAAGTCTGATTCAAATCGGTCCTTGTTTTGATATAGCTGTCATATAAACCGATCTTCGGTCTTGACTTCTTGAGCCTTTAGAGTGCTCCATTCTTATCCGGTATGGCTGTAATCTTACACGTGGTGTCTTGGAATCGCTTCCAACAACTGTGCTAAGTATGGTTTAAATCGCTTCTTTACCTCATATAGCTGTCATATAAAACGATCTGACTTCTCGAGCCTCTAGAGGGCGCAATTCTTATCCGATTTGGCTGAAATTTTGTTACGACTTTTAAAATTTGTGCTAAGTATGGCACAAATCGGTACATAACCTGATATAGCTGCTATATAAATCGATATGGGTTCTTGACTTCTTGAGCCTCTAGAGGGCGCAATTCTCATCCAATTTGGCAGAAATTTTGAACAGCGGCTTCTCCGCTGACCTTCAACATATGGTCTGAATCGACTTAAAGCGATATATAGCTCCCATAAAAACCCATCTCCCGATTTTGCTTCTTGAGCCCCTACAAGGCGCAATTCTTATCCGAATGTACTGAAATATGACACAATGACTTCTACAATGTTCAGCATTCAATTCATTTATGGTCCAAATCGGACTATAACTTGATATAGCTCCAATAGCATAACAGTTCTTATTCATTAATCATTGATTGCCTAAAACGAGATACAGCGCATAGAACTCGATAAATGCGATCCATGGTGGAGGGTGTATAAGATTCGGTTCGGCCGAACTTAGCACGCTCTTACCTGTTCAAACTGTGGTCGCTATTAGCTGCAGGACATTTGATCAAAAAGTCAGTGCTGAATTTTGTACTGATTGCCAACACACTATTTATAGGCCTATTCTAATCTTTCAAATCCTTCAAAGTGTGGTTGTGGTTTCAAGCGGCTAGCTTTACGCGTACGACCGCTTTAGTGATTTCGACAGACGGACGGACATACCCACCCCATCCTATGGTGGTGGGTATAAAAATATATTTAGCCTATTATCTTTTTCAGATCATCCCAGAGTAAGTCATATCGAGAAATAGGCCGATTTGGACCGTACTTGACACAGTTGTTGGAAATTATAAAAGAACTCTACATGCAAAATTTCAGCCATTCGGTCAAAATTGCGGCTTCCAGGGGCTCAAGAAGTCAAATCGGGCGAACGGTTTATGTGGGTTTATATCTAAATCTGAACCGATATTGCCCATCTGCAATCCCCAACGACCTACATCGAGACTAAGTATCTATGCAAAATTTCAAGCGGCTAGCTTTTGCGTTCGACCTGATTTCAACAGACTGACGGATGGTCATGGCTGGACCGACTCAAAACGTCGAGAAGATCAAGAATATATATACTTTATGGGGTCTCAGACGAATATTTCGAGGTGTTACAAAAGGAATGACTAGATTAGTATACCCCTATGCTATGGTGGTAATTATAAAAAAAACTTTTTACTTGAAAAGGCGGTAAGTTCGGCCGGGCCGAACTTTAGATACCCACCACCTCGGGTATATATTGGGTTGCCTAAAAAGTAATTGCGGATTTTTTAAAAGAAAGTAAATGCATTTTTAATAAAACTTAGAATGAACTTTAATCAAATATATAATTGCCATTTCGTTGGATAACCTTTTGCCATCTTCCTGGCAAATTTAGTATTCCACGCTCATAGAACTTCTGGCCTTTATCTGCAAAAAACTGAACCAAGTCCGATTTTATAGCCTCATCATTGCCGAAAGTTTTACCATTTAAGGAATTCTGCAAAAAGTTCCCAGCCAGGCTCACTCAGTTTTTGGCGTGTAACCAAAGATGTGTGCGGTCTAGCGTTGTCCTTGTGGAATATGACACCTTTACGATTGACCGGTCGCTTCTCCTTGATGGCTGTATTCGATTTGTCCAATTGTTGACAGTAAACATCCGAATTAATCGTTTGGTTCCTTGGAAGCAGCTCAAAATATACCACACCCTTTCAATCCCACCAAACAGACAGCATAACCTTCTTTTGGTGGATATCAGCCTTTGAAGTGGTTTGAGCTGGTTCACCATGCTTGGATCATGATCGTTTTCGACTAACGTTGTTGAAAACAATCCATTTTTCATCTCCAGTTATGATTCGTTTTAAAAACGGATCGAATTCATTGCGTTTAAGGTGCATATCACAAGCGTTGATTCGGTTTGTTAAATGAATTTCTTTCAATACATGTGGCACCCATATTAAAATTGACGCCAAACAAACAAATGTAAACAAAATTTCGCGCACTTTTTTTCTAAAGCAAGCTAAAAGTAACAGCTGATAACTGACAGAAGAAAGAATGCAATTACAGAGTCACAAGCCGTTGAAAAAATTTGTCAACGCCGACTATATTACTACTATATTACCGACAATTACTATTTGGGCAACCCAATAGAATGTCATCACTTTCAGGAATATATAGAAACTTTTTTGGGGTCGCGAATCGGTATTTGGGGCCACCGTAGCGCAGAGGTAAGCATGTCCGCCTATGACGCTGAACGCCTGGGTTCGAATCTTGGCTGGAACATCAGAAATGTCTTTAGCGGTGGTTGTCCCTTCCTAATGCTGGCGACATTTGTGAGGTACTTTGCCATATAAAAACTTCTCCCCAGAGAGGTGTCGCTCTGCGGAACACCGTTCGGACTCGGCTATGAAAAGGAGGTCCCTTATCATTGAGCTTAAAATTGAATTGGACAGCACTCATTGATTTGTGAGAAATTTGCCCCTGTTCCTTAATGGAATGTTTATGGGCAAATTTACATTTTATCCCCGCACTGGTAATCCGCTACCAACTCGGCTACCGGGGTGCCTGTGTACCTTAGGCGACCTTTAAAATTTTTGCCCATTGTAAGGGATCTTCCGAGGGCAAAGTCAGCCTGTGGACTATAATCCGATTCCTAAAAAGGTGATGAAAACAACCCTGCGAATTACAAGTAAAAAGTTGTTAAACGTTACAAAATAATGTATAATACTGCTCATTTTCAATGAAATGCAACCAGATTACTACGGCCGCTTACTTCCAATTGAATAAGTCCAACGAACGAATTTCATCCAAAACGGATAAGAATTGCGCCCTCTAGTGGCTGATGAAGTCAAGATCCAAGATCGATTTACATGGATGAGCATTGCGCACTCTAGTGGCTCAAGAAGTCAATATACAAGATCGGTATATGTGGCTGCTATATCAGGTTATAGACCGATTTCAACCCTACTTAGCTCAGTTGTTGGAAGTCATAAAAAACACTTCATGCTAAATTTCTGCCAAATCAGAGAAGAATTGCGCCCTCTAGATGCTCAAGAGCTCTGGTGGAAACTGAACCCACTTCCCCAGCACTGGGAATCCGAGAACGCTACCAACTCGGCTACCGGGGCGCCTGTGTACCTTAGGCGACCTTTTAAATATTTGCCCATTGTAAGGGATCCTCCGAGGGCAAAGTCAGCCTGTGTACTATAAGCCTATATATATTCCTAAAAAGGTGATGCAAACAACCCTGCGAATTACAAGTAAAAAGTTGTTAAACGTTAAAAAATAATGTATAAAACTGCGCATTTCGAATGAAATGCAGCCAGATTACTACGGCCGCTTACTTCCAACTGAATAAGTCCAACGAACCGTCGATGTCCATATATACGAGAATTTCAATTTCAATTCACAATTGACATAGTTATTGAATGATAACTTGGAGTTTATCGGCCTTATTATCATAAATATTAGTCTGATTAGGGTAAGCTAAATGATCTCTTGCTCATTGGGTTATCTGACATAACGGAGACAAGTTTCGCTTAGTTAATAATTTTTCAATTTAAATTTCATTCAGTATTGAAACACGCGATACTCAATCAAACCAGTTTTCAAAATATTCTCACGTTTTTTTTTTTATGTAAATAATGATTTTTTTTTTCATTTCTTGAAACACACATCTCCGCCTCATTTAAATATGAGGCAAGTTGTAACAACAACAAAAACAAACATTAAAACTTTTACGAATGCAAATATTTTAAGAATTTACAGCAGAAAAGGTAATAAAATGTAATTTGCCTAGGCATAAAACCAACAAGCGAATATGAATATGGCAATACTCGTAATGAGACTGAGATATTATAAAGAGACTTAAACACTAATATGGAATGAAGTGTCTTGTCTTAATTCAAAGTGCTCAAAATTGAATATATAACGACTCTCTTTTAACCTATTACCTACATTTATTAGTGAATGTAAATGAATTGAAGGAATTCTGTAACAATTCTAGCAAATTTGACTCATTAGGAATTCGTTAATAGGCTTTGTATGTTTATTCTCTAGCACGGTCGAAATTTTGTATTGTACAAAGAACTAACTCAATGACTAGACACTTAAATTTTTAAGTAATTTTTACAAAAGAATTTAAATTAAAAGTACACAGAGAAGAAAATTCTAGCTGCTTGAATAAGGTTAGAGTGTCAGACTTTTTCCTAAACAGACTCACTTAGACAATTTTAATCCATTATGATACCACAGTAGTGACATACCAGTCCTCTGATGGGAATCGAACTCCGCACAGGTAATACGAGCATGCTGCCAACAGAGCTATCAGGTCGTTCAGCTGCTAGAGGTAACTAATTTGAACAAGTAAAAGCGTGCTAAGTTCGGCCGGGCCGAATCTTATATACACGCCACAATGGATCGCATTTGTCGAGCTCTTGCCACGGTATCTCTTTTTAGGCAAAAAAGGATAAAAGAAAAGAATTGCTATGTTTTTCGAACAATATCAAGTTCTGGTTCATTTCAGACCATAATTGAACTGAATATTGGAGACCATAGTAGAAGTCATTGTGTAAAATTTCAGCCAAATCTAATAAGAATTACGACTTTTAAGGGTTGAAGAAGTAAAATAGGGAGATCGGTTTATAGGGGAGCTGTATTAGGCTATAAACCGATTTATGCCATATTCGACACGTATGTTAAAGGTCATGAGAGAAGCCGTTGTACAAAATTTCAGCCAAATCGGATAATACTTGCGCCTTTTAGAGGCTCAAGAAGTCAAGACACCAGATAGGTTTATATGACAGCTATAGCAGGTTATGAGCCGATTTTAACTATACTCAGCACAGTTGTTGGAAATCATAACAAAACGCGTCGTGCAAAATTTTAGCCAAATCGGATAATATTTGCGCCCTCTAGTGGCTCAAGAAGTCAAGACCACAGATCGGTTTATATGGCAGCTATATCAGGTTATGCACCGATTTGAACCATTCTCAAAACAGTTGTTGGAAGTCATAACAAAATACGTCGTGCAAAATTTCAGCCAAACCGGATAGGAATTGAGCCCTCTAGAGGCTCAAGGAGTCTAATCGGGAGATCGGTTTATATGGCGGCTATATCAGTTTATGGACTGATTTAGTACACACTTAGCACAGTTGTTTGGAGTCATACCAGAACACTTCATGCGTAATTTCAGCCAAATCGAATAAGATTTGCGGCCTCTAGAAGCTCTAGAAGTCAAGACCCAAGGAATTTGGAAGCCATACCAAAACACCACGTGCAAAATTTCAGCCAAATCGGATTAGAATTGCAACCTCTAGAAGCTCAGGAAGTCAAGACCCAAGATCGGCTTAAATGACAGCTATATTAGGTTATAGAACGATTTGAACGAATCTTAGCACAGTTGTGGGAAGTCATAACAAAACACGTCATGCAAAATGTCAGCCAAATTGGATAGGAATTACGCCCTTTTAGAGGCTCAAGAAGTCTTATCGGGAGATCGGTTTATATGGCGGCTATATCAGGATATGGACTGATTCAGACACAGTTGTTGAAAGTCAAAATAAAACACTTCATGAAAACTTTCGGCCGAATGGGTTAAGAATTGAGCCCTCTAGAAGCTCAAGAAGTCAAGACCCAAGATCGGCTTATATGGCAGCTATATTAGGTTATGAACCGATTAGAACCATTATTAGCACAGTTGTTGGAAGTCATAACAAAACATGTCATGCAAAATTTCAGCCAAATCGGATAGGAATTGCGTCCTCTAGAGGCTCAAGAAGTTTAATCGGGAGATCGGTTTATATGGATGCTATATAAGGATATGGACTGAATCAGACACAGTTGTTGAAAGTCAATATAAGACACTTCATGAAATATTTCGCCAAATCGGATGAGAATTGCGCCCTCTAGAAGCTCTAGAGGTCAAGACCCAACGTCGGTTTATATGGTAGCTATATTAGGATATCAATCGATTTAGACCATATTTGACAAAGTTGTTGGAAGTGATACCGAAACACCACGTTCACAGTTTTAGCCAAATTGAATAAGAATTGCGCCCTTTAAAAGCTCAAGAAGTCAAGACCCAAGATCGGCTTATATGGCAGCAATATCAGGTTATGAACCGATTTGAATCATTCTTAGCACAGTTATTGGGAGTCATACCAAAACACCACATTCAAAATTTTAGCAAAATCGAATAAGAATTGCGCTCTAGAAGCTCAAGAAGTCAAGACCCAAGATCGGTTTATATGGCAGCTATATAAAAACATGGACCGATTTGCCCCACTTACAATCTCAACCGACCTACACTAATAAAAATTATTTGTGCAAAATTTCAAGCGCATCGCTTTACTCCTTCGAAAGTTAGCGTGCTTTCGACAGACGGACGGACATGGTTAGATCGACTTAAAATGTCATGACGATCAAGAATATATATACAATATGGGGTCTTATATTTCGTGGCGTTACAAACGGTATGAAGAAATTATTCTACCCCCCCATCCTCTGCTTTTGACTACACAAATTATTTGCATAAAAACACATCGTCAATACTATAGTGTAACCGGTTCGGTGAGTTGAATTATGACGTTTTTACATTCGGCTTGCAGCAGACCGCAAGACCCACTGTCCTGTGTGGCGTGTGCCAGCATGGTTAAGATCCGTTTCATTTTTTCCATGGACATTTATTTTAATTATTGCAAAAAAAAGGCAGGGAAAACTACATATAGATTAACCAATCAACCCAATAATTTAGTATTATTCCAATGTCCTTTTATTCCCAATGCCAGTCTACAATGGTTGTGAATGCCATGATTAGACTTGATAATATTTTTTTGTTTTTCACAAACTGAATGTTTCCTGCTCTTGTGAATGAAACAAAGAAGTTAACGGTTACTTTTTCTTTACAAATCCATTTCTTGTTTTTGGGGGATTTTTTGTGTTGTTTTCCATACAAAAACAAGATGCAGACTATGTAACCAAAACTTGCTTTCTTCCGGCATTGTACGGTATACTATAGTATAAATTTAATTCAATTTTCAAATTAATGAATTCAAATTGAGAACTCATGTACGGGCAAGTTCAAATTCTTGGGAGAATATATAAAGAATAGTTTTCAGTTTCAGTTGCAAATAATCCAATAGGCAAACACTACCAGTATAAGGTATGACTGATATTTCGATGTTTGTAAGACATCGAATCATTAATCTATGACTTTATTAAGTTTACATATTTTTGATCGCGATGACATTTTAAGTCGATTTTCCCATGTCCGTCTGTTCTTTTGTGGAAATCAGGGTGGATAGCGTTTAAACGGCTAAAAGCGAAAAATGTTGCAAATATAGCGGTTAAAAGCGTAAAGCTAGCCGCTTGAAATTTTTCACACATACTTCTTGTTGATGTAGGCCTTTGGGGATAGCAAATGCGCAATATCGGCTCATTTTTCGTTATAGCTCTCATAAAGGGTGATTTTTTAGCTATTATCTTTTCGGCAACGCTGGTCATCATCAGTTTGGTCTATGGTTTAACCATGAATTGTCTTACAAACGAAGAACGCTTGAAAATGATCGAATTTTATTATCAAAATTCGTGCGACGAAGCTCATTTTTGGCTCAATGGGTACGTTGATAGGCAGAATTGTCGATTTTAGAGTGGAGATCAGCCAGAAGCATTGCAAGAGCTACCAATACATCCAGGAAAAGTAATAGTATGGTGCGGTTTATGGGCTGGTTGCATCATTGGACCGTACTTCTTCAAAGATGTTGCAAATAGTAACGTAACTGTGAATGGTGAGCACTACCGTGAGATGATATTCAACTTGTTTTGCCCAAAATGCAAGAGCTTGACTTGCTTGGCATATGGTTTCAACAAAACGATGCCACATGCAACACAGCACTTGTAACAATGGACTTATTGAGAGGCGAATTCGGTAAACATTTTATTTCACGTTCGGGACCGGTCAATTCTCCGTTATCTCGTAGGACTAAGGCGGCAAGACGACACGATTTTATAAAATTTTGACGATTCTATTCCATTCCGTACAGCATAGACCCATCTCGCCTGGCACTGGTGACCCCAACATGGAGTGCATGGGGACAGCACTCAGGTCTGGTACTGCCGTGATAGAGCAATATAATGTGTACATACCGCTGCTTGGTAGCTGTGAGCAAGGTAATGACCAAGCTTACTAGCGCGACATAAGAGGGCTACTGTCCGATCTCCTTTCTCTCCCCAGTAGCAAAGACGCTTGAGGCATTACTCCAGAGCCTCGTAGGAGAATTTCTATTCGCCGAACCTAGGCCAGATGATAGGATGGTCCTCGTGACCACCAAACTATTTGAGGACATCGCCAACACGTCTCTCCAGCCAGACCTAAAACGCTGGGTCACGATTTATCTGTTTGGTCGCTAGTAGAATTTAGGGATAAGAAGTCGAAGCATCGTAGAGTGAAAGAGGGAGTTCCCCAAGGCGATTGTACGATCATGGCATCAGTCCCCCATCCATTGGTGAAATCTGAGATATGTTGAACGTTTACCTCAACGAACTTGCCTCATATTTCGCTGCAAGAGATCTGAAGATATCTGCCCCCAAATCTTTAGCCACATTGTTCACTAAAAATACGCGTGAGGTGCTTACTGAGCTGAAAGTCGATGGAGAAATGATACCGACCATCAAGTATGTCAAAATACTTGTCATCACATGTTACAGCCACATTCTTCCCACATGACACAGCTTTGGGAAGAATGCTGTCTAAGCAATACCTCTTGGGCTGTTATCGCAGAGACCATCCAAATCATCATCTTGTGGATAGGTATCCACTGCCCAGAAGTCTTAAGGTATATCTACATGATGTAGAGCGTGTGGTTCAGCGCTACGAGGAGAGAACCTCTAGATTAAGCGGCATATGAAGCGGGTCTAGACAAGATTAATGCAGACACGGTAGCAGATGCGGTAAATAGCTACTGGATGAATGTAGTCCTTGGAGAACGACCGCCTCCCATTGCACCTGAAGAAATTTACCTCCCCCGGCAAATCAGACTAGTACTGGCTCAATTACGATTCGCCAGATGCAGCCACCTCAACTCCTACAGAGCAAGGATTGATGCCGACGTGTAAGTTGTATGTCCCGATTGTGAACAGAGACCACGCGACACACGTCACCAGTTTAACTGACCAGCCAGACCCACTCGGTTCAGATCCAGATACATCTGGACACACCCCCCTATCTTAAGCGCAGAGTTCCTGGATCTGGACACTCAATGGAATCCAGCAGACGAAAGATAGAACACAACAAACTACTAACAACAACAACAACCCATGAGTGACCTGTTGGTTTCTGCTGGAGTCTGCAACAAGCTAGTTTCCATAAAAGAAGCAGCTTACCTCGAAGAAGATAGACCCTCGAAAATTCTAGAGGTCGCCACTAGTCTCTGTTACCGTGGCCAGCGCCAGATCAGCAACCAGGTTTCGTTTCCTCTGGCCCAAAGGCTTCGGTGACTACTACGGCAGGTCTAGATATGCCACAGTACATATCCCCTCTATCATTTCTTTGTTCTCATTGAAGATTTGCTTGCTTCGATGGTGAAGTGGTTCCGAATTTTTGGCCTCCCCTGATCGTGTACAGAAAGTGACTGGACTTAGGAGTTTCGATTTCTTTTCTCTCGCTCCGCTCTACAGATGAGTCGGTCTAGTATCATCCCCAGCCGCTTGATCTCTTTGTAGGCAAGAGCAAGACCACTCCGTTCATCTGTCACTCCAGCTGTCGAAATAGGCCCCGGGCTATCTAAGGCCCCCTGAAGCCTAAATTTTCGTCCTCCTCTGGTTTTTCGCAACATTTTGGCAAGATTGGTCAATGCGATTGCAATCTAAATATGAACCAATTTCTATGAAATTCATCTGTAATGTCGAGAGTCAAGAGAAAATCCTTCCTCCCTTATTTCGAGAGAATCGATTAATCGATTGACCATTTCTTCTACTATTCCAACTCTTGCTTAGGACGATCAAACGTTCACTGACCCGGTTGATAAGGCCAACCTGTTGGCTGATATATTTGCAGGGAACTCTTCCCTACCGGATAGCAATCAACCACTCCCCTCAATCGAAAATGTATCTGGCATCATGCCCCAAATTTTTTTCGAACTCGTGGAGTTAAAAGAGTTCTTGAAAATCTAGACGTAAATAAATCCCCGGGCCCGGAAGGCATATCAACACTTGTCTTACGCAAGTGTTCTTCGACGCTCGCCCGTCCATTACTCAACCTTTTCAATCTTGCCTACCGTGCGGTAGTTTTCCCAGCTCGTTGGAAGGTTGCGAACGTTCAGCCCATCCCCAAAAAAGGTGCGGCGAACAGCCCTGCTAATTAGCGGCCAATTGCGATATGCTCCGCGCTCTCCAAGGTTATGGAGTGTATGGTTAACCATCATCTTGTCAGATATTTAGAGTCCAATGGCCTTCTTTGCGACCAACATCATGGGTTCCGCAGAAATCGCTCTACGGGAGACCTCATGGCACTTCTGTCGGAACGTTAGAGTCGCTCAATCCACCAGTTTGGTGAAAGTAAAGTTGTGGCTCTGGATATCTCCAAGGCATTTGATAGGGTCTAGCACGGTGTACTGCTATCAAAGCTTGTCGCATTTGGTGTCGGTAATGGCTTCGTTCGATTTATTTCGAGCTTACTCAGAGATCGCACTATTCGAGTCGTTATAGATGGCTTCTCATCCAATGAGCACAAATTGACCGCAGGTGTACCCCAGGGCTTTGTTCTTTCTCCTTCTCTTTTTTTTAATTTTCATCAACGATCTGTTGGGTCAGACATCGAATCCGATCTACTCATTTGAGGATGACAGTAATCTCTGTCATACGATTACTGTCATCCGCCAAGTCTTCGAGAGATTGAGGACTAGAGGCGGGATACACTCTGCCAGGATTTGCTGGCCATTTCTGAGTGGAGTCGAATGAATCGAGTAGCTTTTAATGCACGGAAGACTCAGCGCTGCTTGTTGTCACACAAACGATTCGCTGACCCATTACGATCATCTTTGTCTATCAACGGTGTAGATGTTGAGCAATCAGAAGCTCTTGATGTTCTGGGCATGAAAATACAAAGTGATGTCCGTTGGGCTAAACGTGTATGCGAAGTGTCGATAGAAGCATTCAAGTGTTTAGGCTTCCTTAAACGGTGTAAGAATTACTCCGTCTGATCTTCTTAACATCTACAACACTTTCATAAGGCCGAAAATGGAGTACAACTCATATGTATGGGCTGGAGCTTCAAAATCATCCCTGGAGCTACTGGACCGTGTACAGAGGAGAGCAATAGCGTTGATTGGGGACAGTGGGGTATCCAACTCTATTGCCTCCCTTCATCATCGGTTAATAAATGGCCATTTTATTGCTGTATTTCTGCAAATCGGATGAACATATATATGGGAGCAATATCCAAATCTGAACCGATTTTTTACAATTTCAATAGGCTTCGTCTCTAGGCCGGAAGACATTCCCATATCAAATTTGAAGACGATCAGTTGAAAATTGCGACCTGTAGTTTGTACACAAATTAACATGGACAGACGGACAGACAGACGGACAGACAGACAGGCAGACAGACAGACAGACAGACAGACAGACAGACAGATAGACAGACGGACATATCTAAATGGAATCAGCAAATGATTCTGAGTCGATCGGCATACTTATCAATGGGTCTATCTCTCTTCCATTTGGGTGTTACAAACTAATTCACTAATTTATAATACCCTGTACCACAGTACAGGGTATTGTATACAGTACAGGGTGATGTAGGCTATAAATATTTAATGTAATATTTTTTCTTAGTGTACTACGATATAGAATAATGTGAATACAACATGCTTCTATCCTTTGCCTACCACTGCAAAGCTTTTTGTGTGTCAATAGAAATTATGAGCTAATTATGCTCCCTTTCCCTGCCTGACCCAATATTATGAAATTGTAGCCTTGTGCTACTTTAACCATACATAACCATCGCCGGAGTTTTATTCTTTGATCTATAACAGGTAAGTCAGAACATTGTGCTAAGTCATGGATTTATTCAAACCGACATTTGAATCAAGTTACAACGATAGTTAATGACCATTACTAAAGTCAGTCATTAATTTAAAGGCTCGAATCAGAAAAAATGCGCAAACTTTTTTTTTTAACACTTGGGGGTCCAAGCATTTCAAGCGTTCAGATAAAGATAAGACAACAAAATCAAGTTGAGCATGCGCCTTCACTTTCTGTTCTGAACTGGATTTGGTACTTTTTTCCCCATGCTTTTTCTTACAACAGTTGATGGCAAGAGTTGGTGGGATTTTTTAATTTTTTGCGTGCTAGAATATGGAGATCAATGACGCTTACTGGCGACGTCTTGGGTTATAAAATCATACAAAAGCCAATGGAAAGTGAAAAAAGGTTTTATTACAAAACACAACACAAACTTAAGAGGAAGCTTTGTTTTTTTTAGTATCAACTAAACAGTCTATGAGGAATAATAATAATTTGTCGAAACAAATAAAGATAATAAAAACAAATTAAATAAAATAAAAAATTATTAAAATTAATTTTCTAAAAATATTTAAACATTTTAGAAACCAAAAGGTAGACTAGTTACATAGATTTTGTGTTTTCAATTTTTAATATTGTTTTGAAAATTTCTTCTTTCAGCCTAAAAATGTTCTCTTCAAAGTCAATTGCCGCTACCTTTGCCCTAGTGGCCATAGGTTTTGCTTTTATGCAATTCAGTCAGGCTATGCCCTCCATAAGTCATTATGGCAAACGTTTTGGTAAGTTTTTGTTTTTTTTTGGCAAAAAAAAAAAAATTAAATTCCTCAATCACTTTTTTTTTATTTCAGATTCCATGTCTGGCATTGATTATATTCAAATCTGCTTAAATAATTGTGCCCAATGCAAGAAAATGTTTGGCGATTATTTCCAAGGTCAAACTTGTGCTGAATCCTGTTTAAAATTCAAGGGCAAGGCCATACCAGATTGTGAGGATCTACCCTCTATAGCGCCCTTTTTGAATACCCTGGAATAAATGCCCAATTGATTGGAAGAGAATAGTGAAAATAGTGGAAAAGGTTGATATGTTGATTCGATGTGATGAAGATTGATGACGTTGACGTTAACGTTAATGATGACGTTGATGCTGATGTAACGAATTATGGAAAAGACTTATTTATGTGTGACCCTATAGTCAGCCACAACTTCACAAGTGGCATTTTTTATGGGTCAAAAAAAAATTTTTTTTTGTTTATTTTTAAATTCATTCATTTTTATACAGCTGTGATTATTTGTCATTTTTTGCCAATATTTTTTTTAATTTTAATTTTAACGCGTTAATGCATTCATTTATTGATTTCATGTCCTTAAGCATATGCTTTGTAACAGGCTTTAGTATAGATTTTATGTTTTATTTATTTATGAGTACCTTGCCTTTATTTGATCAATGTGCCAAATATAGTATGTATAAGTGGTTCCTACCTCTTTGTGTATAAGTTTATTTTTAAGCAAAATATTTTCTAAAAAATATTACAAAAAAAAAAATGCAAGCAAATTTAGAAAAAAATGTGTTATCTTTTCTTAAAATACAAACTAGATGTAATAAAATATTCTGGCAGTCATCATCTTCAACAATTTCATAAGATGTTGATATTGTTTTAAAGCTTAAATCCCGTTTATACAGCTCTTTAAATCCGTAGTTAATGAGTCGATCCTCTGTTTTCCCTTTATAAAATCAGCTGATGAGAGCTTTAAATCCGGATTAAAAGAGCAGTGTTAACGGGATTTTAGTCAGAAGGATTTTGGTTGGCGTGGGCTATGATGAATGATAAACAAGTTCGGCCGGGCCGAATCTTATATACCCTCCACCATGGATCGCATTTGTCGAGTTCTTTTCCCGGCATCTCTTCTTAGGCAAAACAGGATATAAGAAAAGATTTGATCTGCTATTAGAGCGATATCAATATATGGTCTGGTTTGGACCACAATTAAATTATATGTTGGAGACCTGTGAAAAATGTCAGCCAATTCGAATAAGAATTGCGCCTTTTGGGGGCTCAAGAAGTAAAATAGAGAGATCGATTTATGTGGGAGCTGTTTCGGGCTATAGACCGATTCAGACCATAATAAACACGTATGTAAATGGGCATGAGAGAATCCGTCGTACAAAATTTCAGGCAAATCGGATAATAATTGCCCTCTACAGGCTCAAGAAGTCAAGACCCAAGATCGGTTTATATGGAAGCTATATCAGGTTATTGACCGATTTGAACCTTATTTGACACAGTTGTTGAAAGTAAGAATAAAATACGTCATGCAAAATTTTAACCAAATCGGATAATAATTGCGCCCTCTAGAAGCTCAAGAAGTCAAGTCCCCAGATCTGTTTATATGACAGCTATATCAGATTATAAACCGATTTGAACCATACTTGGCACAGTTGTTGGATATCATAACAAAATATTTCGAGCAAAAATTCATTCAAATCGGATAAGAAAATGCGCCCTCTAGAGGCTCAAGAAGTCAAGACCCAAGATCGGTTTATATGGCAGCTATATAAGGTTATGGACCGATGTCAACCATACTCAGCATAGTTGTTGGAAGTTACACCAAAACACAGCATGCAAATTTTCATTCAAATCGGATAAGAATTGTGCTCTCTAGCGGCTCAAGAAGTCAAGACCCAAGATCGGTTTATATGGCAGCTATATCAAAACATGGACCGATATGGCCCATTTACAATACCAACCGACCTACACTAATAAGAAGTATTTGTGCAAAATTTCAAGCGGCTAGCTTTACTCCTTCGGAAGTTAGCGTGCTTTCGACAGACAGACGGACGGACGGACAGACGGACGGACATGGCTAGATCGACATAAAATTTCACGACGATCAAGAATATATATACGTTATGGGGTCTCAGACGAATATTTCGAGTAGTTACAAATAGAATGACGAAATTAGTATACCCCCCATCTTATGGTGGAGGGTATAAAAAAGGACCATGATTTGCGGATCTGCACCTGGAATGTTCGCACTCTTTATAGAGAAGGTGCAGTATACGCTCTGGCGAATGTATTAGAGAAGTAGAGACAGATATTACCGCCTTACAGGAAATGCAATGGACTGGGAATGGTGTCACTACAACACCAAACTGTGACGAACTATACTATAGCTGCCATAACATGATGCATGAATTTGACTGTGGATTTGTGGTAAGTCGGAGACTGAAACACCTTGTCTTCAGCTTTACTCCGGTGGATGAGAGGCTAGCCACAACCCCGCTTAAAAGCCAAATTCTTCAACACCTTGTCTCCAGCTTTACTCCGGTAGATGAGAGGCTAGCCACAACCCCGCTTAAAAGCCAAATTTTTTAACGTCAGCGTTATTTGCGCCCATGCCCCTACGGAAGACAAGGACGAACAGACCAAGGATATTTTTTACGAGCGCCTAGAGAGAGAATATGACCACAGCCCCGCGCATGATGTTAAGATCGTTCTGGGGGTTTTTAATGCGAAGGAAGACATTTTTGGTCCAACAGTCGGAAAGTTTAGCCTCCACTAAATAACGTCTAGTTATGGGTTGAGTCTGATAGATTTGGCTGCGGCAATATACACAAAGCCACATGGCTGTCAGCCGATTAAAACACGAGGAACCAAATTGATCACGTTGTGATAGAACATGGCACGTTTGAACATGGCGAGGTAAGTACGATCTGATACTGCACGCAAGCTGGACATTGAAAAGCTGCAAACACAACAGATAGCAGCGGCATACGCCACTCGACTGCCCCAACTGATTGATGAAAGCACTACTTGTTCCAATGATACAATGGCGCAGTGGCAAACTATTGCCCTTTCCACGGAAAATGATGCGAAATGCGTACTTGGGTACTGGAAACCTCCTCCAAGAAACCCATGGTACGACCAAGAGTGTTGAGATGCTACTGAAGCCAAGATTGCGGCATATAGAACAAACCTGCAATCAATTGCAGGTCCAGACGAAAGAGAGGTATCGGGAGAAAAGGAGAGAGGAACAAAGTCTATTCCGCAGAAAGAAAGAGATTTGGAAAGACGTGAGTGTGAACGAATTGAGATGTACAGGAGTCAGATTGAAGTCCGGAAATTCTACCAAAGAATTAAATATCAAATCGATGGCCTTCGATCAGGCACATCTTCCTGCAGAGACAAAGAAGGAAATCTGGTAACTGATACAGATAACATTCTGAGGATATGGAAGGAACATTTAACCCAACTGCTAATGTCCGACGTTGGCGGCGAAGAGGATACCGCAGAATCAATCCCTAATGATGGTATAGAATGTTTACCTCCTAGTCAGAATGGATCTAAGTAGCAGTGACCCGACTAAAGAACAACGAGGCAGCAAGAGCCGACGAGTTACACGCTGAACTATTTAAGACCCGAGGCGACACGCTGATTAGGCGTATGCATCAGCTTATCTGACTAGAAGAACGCATACCCGATGATTGAAACCTCAGCATCGTAAACAAGAAAGGAGACAAGACGGAATGTGCCAACTACAGAGGAATAAGTCTCCTCCCCATCGCATACAAGATACTCTCGAGCGAACTGTGTGAAAGATTAAAACCTAAAGTCTATGAGATAATTGTGAATTATCAATGCGGCTTTTGACCTGGTAAATCCACCATGGACCAGATATTCACACTGCGCCAAATCCTGGAAAAGACCCGAGAAGGACAAATCAACACCTATCATCTCTATGTTGACTACCAAGCCGCCTCTGATACTCCTTCATGTTTCAAGCCATGACTCTGCAGGATGACACTTGCTGATACACGTTTCTCAGTAAGAATAGGAAAGAATCTCTCCGAACCATTCAATACCAAACAAGGTTTCAGACAAGGAAACAGCCTATCGTGTGAACTCTTTAATATCCCGATGGAGAAGATTATACGAGATGCTGATGAGAATAGATATGGCACACTAGTCACAAGTGAACACATGCTACTCGCCTATGCCGACGACATCAACATCATTGGTCGGTCACCGGAAATAGTAACTGCAGCTTTTGAAAGAATCGAAAGAGTATTATCATTAAAATTGGGTCTGGCAGTAAATGGAGATAAGACAAAATGAATGGTTTCAACTCCCAAACAACCGAGCACATAAAGAAAATGGAGAAAGTTCGGAACTGCAACTTTGAGATAGTCAATAACATTACATACCTCGGCACCGCCGTAACCGAAACGAATGACACCAGTTTTGAGTGCTTTTATCAAGCAGTTGGGTCAGTCGAGTGGAGTATGCTGCTGCCATTTGTTGTGTTTGCAGCTTTTCAATGTCCAGCTTCGGTTCAGTGTCAGATCGTACCTTCCTCGCCATGTTCAAACGGGTGCGAACGAGGTAATGATACGAATCTATATTCGCTCCACGGATCGATCGTACATCTAATACGCTGGATAAATGCCTTCCATCTATCACAACGTGATCAATTTGGTTTCTCGTGTTTTGATCGGGTGACAGCCATGTGGCTTTGTGAATATTTGTATGTTGAACTCTAGTGCTACATTTTAACTACCATGTTTTTTACCGCGGCGAAATCTATCAGCCTTAACCCAATACTGGACGTTATCTCGTGGAGGCTAAACTTTCCGACTGTTGGACCAAATATGTCTTCCTTCCCTATGTTCGCATTAAAATCTTCCAGAACGATTTTAATATCATGGGCGGGGCAGCGGTTATATTCTCTCTCTAGGCGCTCGTAGAAAATATCCTTGGTCTGCTCGTCTTTGTCTTCCGTCGGGGCATGGGCACAAATAAGGCTGATGTTGAAGACTTTGGCTTTCCAGGTGCAGATTCGCATATGATGGTCCGTTTTTCGTTTGCGTGGGTCGTTAACGTTGGGGTGGTCCGTTTTTGCTATTCCTTTGTTTCTCATAGTAGTTCTCAGTTTTCCGGAACCGGTTTACTGGCCCAGTGCCCCAACCGCATGGGTTTTGTGGGATTGTACACGTATTCCTCGTTGTGGCGAGCCGCTTGCTCCAAGATCCGACGCTCGCCGCCAGCCGCATCTAACCTGGGAACAGACGCTGATGTTGGCCATTGGTTATTTAAAGGCGCCAATAACTCGCCTTGTCATCTCGAGTATCATTGGTATTCAGTATTAAATTAAGAGCCAGTGTCACCTGACTCTTCACTGAGACTCTCCTCTCGCTGACTACCCGCGGCCGCATTTGCAGCTACTCCGCATAAAAACGGAGCTTTCCACCATCCGCAACCTGTGAACCGGTAGGTTTCAGCTAAGCTTCCCGTAATAACGATGGGCAGCACGCAAGTCGGAGCTCAAAGTTTCAGCCTGTGTGGTGCTCATAGTCATCCCGTATCGGCCGGCCAGTTTTGAGATTAAGCGAAGGATAATACTGGCAAACAGATGCTACTTTGGACTAAGTAAGTAGTTTAGAAACAAGGCCACCTCTCGACAGACGAAGATTACATTATACAAGACACTGATACTATCCGTGCTGTTATATGGTTCTGAAGCATGGGTACTTGTGAAAGCAGATGAGGCAGTGTTTGGAGTATTTGAGAGAAATATATGGGCCAGTTTGCGATAATGGAAAATATAGGCAACGTTGTCAGAATGTATGAAGAAGCTCTAGCTAAGAAGTCTTTTGAAGGCAAATACGGTTGTCCACGCAAACCGGGAAGACCAAAATCCCGATGGAAAGATCAAGTGGTGGGAGACATCTCGAAACTTGGTGTAAGAGATTTTAGAATGAGCGCAGAAGATACAGGCGCTTGGAGCCCCATTCTACGTTCGGCTAGTGGAACAAATATTCTGTCGTAGCCAATTAAAGTAAAGTAAGATACCCATGCCTATGAGTCTATATTTTGATATTGAACTCTATAATTCAAAGAAGCTTAACTGTGGCGTATCCCTTACTGAATTCGCTCTTATTTTAAGCCACAAATAATTAGTAGTCATCATTTTTATATTTACTTGGATTTTATTATTAAATTTATTTTTGTCTTATATAGCAATGTACATATATAAAAGTGATGTTTTTGCTGTATTGAAAGTTACAATATATATGTATTCCATATATGTATGTTTATATATATATATATATATTTGTTATTTATGCATTTAACAAACAAAAAAGTTCAGGGATGATGATTGCAATGAAAAATACTTAATAAAATTTTTTCTATTTAAACATAATATGTACACAAAATTATATAAAAATTAAACAAAATTCATTCATTCTTTTACACAAAAACACAAAAAAAAAAACAAAACAAACTCAAATTAAACAAAAACAAAAAGGTTATAAACGAAAATGGTTTGAAGAAAAATATGAAAATATGTGCGAAAGGCGATAATAATAAATTAGAGAATTTGAAGAGACAAATGCGTATGCAAAATAAAAACTAAATGCGAAATATATAACGATGCACATGTTTGCACAATGAGCTAAGTTGTATATTTTTGCATATTACAACAAACAATACAAAGATCTAAAAAAAATTAATTTGGACAAAATTTAATTTTGTGTGCACTCGATTTGTTTTATAAGAAGTTTTTTAAAATTACTATATTAAAAACATTTACTATCTTCAGATTTTATGATGACGAAATTTTTTAACTTAGCTCATTTTGCATTTAAGTTATCGTCATAATAAACAATAATGAAATATTTAGAGCAATACAAAAACACCTAAAGGTGTTTATTTTTTTTATAAAATAGGGGGATGGTAATAGACAAATAAAAATGACTTAGAATAGATTTTTAAATTCTGAAATGCATAGCTCATTATTGGGAACTCCATTGGGGGGTGGAAGTTTGGATTGTTTGATTGTTTAAAGTTGAAATAATCCTTGACTATTTTAAAAAGAGAAGAAAAAGTTGGTGATGGAAGACTTAGACTGAAGAAAATCAAATAGTTCATTATCATCCTTATTTTTTGCGGAAATTGAGTAGAGTATCGGGAATTTCGTTGATGTAATTCTGCAATGAAGGAAAATGAAAAAAAAAAGAAATGAGAAGTTATTTACAATAATTTATGTTTGTTTCTCTTTCGAGACGAGCTCAACGATCGGAGATTTTCTTTGCAAATGGAGAAGGAAAGCCAGAGATAGCAACACACACCAACCACTATGGGACTGGTTTCGGCTTCGGTTAGAAGACTTTTCAACCATATAAAGTGGGATGGCTTCAAGAGCCGTGCGTTGGTATGCCCATTTGTGGGGTGGGGAAACCACCCATTACACGGACTTAATTTTTTCGCCATATTCGTAATCCCCAATGGCTCTCATTGGAGCACCATATTGGCATGAACGTGCAATATGGCTGTTTGGGTGTGTTTTGGGTTAGGGCGGCCCGCTGGGTACTTAGACTCAAATTTTAAGACCATATTCATATTCTACTCTTCAATACCTTTTATTTGATACCCATATTGTTCCGATACCCATATTGATCCGATACCCATATTGTTCCGATACCCATATTGATCCGATTGGGTGGTGTTTTTGGGGTAAGGGTGAGGGTACGCCCTTCCGATATCAAAAAATTATATAGCCTATGTTTTCTTACAGACCAACCTGCACAATCTATGAACATTTCGAGAAAACCGCTTCAGCCGTTTTTATACCCTCCACCATAGGATGGGGGTATACTAATTTCGTCATTCTGTTTGTAACTCCCCGAAATATTCGTCTAAGACTCCATAACGTATCGTCACGACGTTTTAACTCGATCTAGCCATTCCCGTCAGTCTGTTTTTCGAAGGAGTAAATCTAGCCGCTTGAAATTTGCACAAATACTAATTATTAGTGTAGGTCGGTTGGGATTATAAATGGGCCATATTGGTCCATGTTTTCATATAGCTGCTATATAAACCGATCTTGGATCTTGACTTCTTGAGCGACTAGCGGGCGCAATTCTTATCCAATTTCGATGAAATTTTGCAAGAGGTGTTTTGTTATGCTCTCCGACAACTATGCTAAGTATCAGGCAGGTAGTACTAGATATTCCTTTGTAACGGAAGATATATACGCAAGAATATGCGACTGGGAAGTGTTGGATGAAAACATATTCTCTAATCATCGTAATATTAGTTTCAGCCTTGGAGAAAATACTGCAGAAGTGTTCCCTCGGCTGAACAGAAGAAAGGCGGATTGGATAAATCTCGACACAAATTCTACACTTCTATGCCTTCTAGACCAGAAATGGAAGTGGAAACTGCGGAGGATATAGACATAATGGTCAAGCGGATCACAAAGCCCCTGAATGACTCCCTTGTGGCAGCAAGGGGCAAACCAAGCCAAACCAATAGGCAAACAGCGACCGCCATAATGGATTCAGAGCTGGTTGGTCTAAGGAAAGACTGCAGAACACTCTATAACAGGACGAAAGCCAGCACATCACCACGCGATTGGGACATTTACAAAGCTAGGTGAAGAAAATATAAGGATGAGCTGAGAATTCTGCAGCTGCGTGGAGGATACATCTGAGACCTCTAGGCGAAGGAAAATTCTGTCCTCGAGACCAATTATGGTGGGGTATATTCAAACGTCAGAGAATGTATGGACAATGTCTAGTGAGGAAACGTAAACACCCGAACTACTCGTTGATATATATTTCCCGGGAAATTCTTCAACGGACAACGTGGCGCCAGAAGAGGATACCACTGGTATGCATTCGTCGGAGGTTATTGGGAAATTGTGTCTGAGCCGAAGATCCTTTGGGCTATAAGCAGTTTCGATTTCTTTAAGTCGTCAGAGCCTGATGATGCATCTCCGGTTGAATTGCGAGGTGTGTCTGATAGACTGGTTTTTTGGCTTAGGGAGATAAAATCTGCTTATATCAGCATGTCGTATATACCTGTGGGATGGAGGGACACAAAGGTAATTTTCATCCCGAAAGCAGGAATACCTTACCACACGAGGGCGAAAGATTTTCGTTCTGTTAGTCTGTCATCCTTTATGCTGAATACTCTAGAAAAATATCTTCGGGTGAAGATCCCTGGAGATTGCCTATGGCGGCAGCAGCATGCATATAGTAAAGGCAAATCCACTGAAACAGCCCTTCACGACCTAGTCGGCTACATGGATGGTTCTCTCGCTGTCAAGGAATATACAATGGTAGCATTTCTTGACATTGAAGGTGCTTTCAATAATGTAAAACCGACGACAATCATGAAGGAGTTGGAGTTTCAAGGCATCAACTCTACCGTAAGAAAGTTTATGAATAACTTTCTTACTTAAAGATGCATTACGGTAGGCTTGGGATCTGTGGATCTAAAAAGATGGGTCAGTAGAGGAACACCTCAAAGAGGTACACTGTCTCCTCTACTTTCTAATATAGCCATTAACAAACAGACTGTCAAGCAGCCATTAAAATCCCTGGAGAATGTAATTCTGAATTCAAAAACCGCCCCGACTGTCGCATATCTCTCAACAGCATGACTGAATAGTTCAAAATTCACCTGTTCTTGATGCCGGGAAACAGGGCTATTCCAGGGTATTGTAAACCTTACACATTCTAGGGAAGTGGAATCAGTGGGTAGTGACATGTAATTTAGGTTATTAGGATCAGGCCCGAAGACCAACGAATGATAGATAGATGGTCACAAAGGGGAAGGGTGTGAACATTTCAAAATGATGTAGCCAAATCTAGATTTGAAAAAGTCGACCGCTTTGCCGTTGCTGGCTAAAACAGACGTCTCAGTGATCGTGGTGTTCGTCATAACAGGTCACTGTGTGATCGGAAAACATGCTGACAGACTGAAGGTCTGGTCTTTATTTCTTTAAATAGTTTTAACACAGGTTATTTACTTACAAAGACTGGTGAAGCTACATCATGACTAGCATAATCGGCCCATTTGCTCAAATCGATGGATGGTATAACACCACTCTTACAAGGTACACGAGGGTTACTAAAAGAAAGAGAGAGAAAGAGACAACAATAAATAAAAGAAATTTTATCCTCTAGCAACACCACTTACATTTCATGATCTGGCAACACCATGGGATATATTTGTACTGTATCAATTAAATCGGTATTGTCACATATCAAACGCGACAATTTGGCCTTGCGTATTTCCTGTAGTTGTTCGGGACTAAATGAAGATGGCTGATTGGGTAATTCATACCAGAAACGATCGCCACGTCTCAAATAACTCATTTGAGTGGCAATGACACAGGCGAAAGTGGGTCCCAACATGGAACCGGGCAGTGACTTTTCAGAGACACCGCCAGACCATAAGTCAATATCGGCAGGATGCCTATAAAGAAAAGAAAAAGATATTAGAAGACTTCCTCAAGACAGTATTATTTTCTTCAAAACTCACTCAAATATGCTTTGATATCTCAAAATTGTATCATTGGGCATGGAGCCAAACATCTCGTCCCAGGTATTCGAGGTAGGTAGACCACAGAACTTACGGAACTCCATATAGCCGGGTATGCCAAATTCACGGCCTCTTTGCATATTGAATGACACCAAGTCCATGCCAAATCTAGCACCTTCTTTCTTAAACAAATGATTGGTTACCTCTTGAGTTATGGAATCATCCATAGCCTGGGCCACTTGATTCATCAGACCCATGAAATATTCATCCAAAACACCAGCTCTATACAAATCATAGGGACGTCTGATCAAATCCGATAATCTCTTGGAGGCTATGAACTTATGGGCCTTGGACCAACGTTCAACGGCTGTGGGCAATAGCGAATGACCAAAACGGAAGGCAGCACCAGCAAATGAATCAATAATTCCGGGATTAACCTTAGGATCATAGCCATCCCAATAGCCATCCTTTTGCAAAACCAAACCGAATTTCTCCATAACCTCTTTACCCAATAGAATAGGCAAAAATTCATTGTAGGTCACATGTTGGACAATGGCAATATTAATACGTCTGGCCTCCTGGAATAGGGTCTCATCATCCCAATGTTTATTGATGTGGGCCAGTCCGGTAGCCAAACGATTATGTTCTCTGGCCATCAGGGTGTGCATGCAGGTCAAGACCAATTGTTCATTGACACGAATCTCACCGGCCTCAAAACAGAACATACTCTTGTTGGGTCTGGTGCAACCTTCTTCGGGGATATCAAGTTTGAGGGGTAATAAATCCTTAAGGCCATACTCTTGGAACACAGGGTTCATACGCATTAGACCACCATAACCGGTACGTAGTTTGCGGGCAAATTTCTCATTAACACCATAGACAGTATTGGCATCAATAACGCCAGTTAAGGTATTGAATTGTTGACGGGAGCCTGTCAAGTATAAAACAAACAAAAATTAAAAAATTTAAAAATAAAGATAAAGTTGGGACACCAAAAAATTGATTCAAAAAAAGTTTTTTTGATATAGCTGCCATATAAACCGATCTGTAATCTTGACTTCTTGAACCTCTAGAGGGCGCAGTTCTCATCCGATTTGGCTGAAATTTTGTACATCGGCTTCTCTCATGACCATCAACATACGTGTCTAAGATGGTCTGAATCGATCAATAGCTTGATACAGCTCCCATATAAACCTATCTCCCGATTTTTCTGCTTGAGCCCCTACAAGGCTCAATTCTTATCCGAATGAACTGAAATATTACACAACGACTTCTACAATGTTCAGCATTCATTTGTGGTCCGAATCGGACTATAACTTGATATAGCTCCAATAGCATAACAGTTCTTATTCAATATTCTTTGTTTGCCTTAAAAGAGATGTAGATAACATATAGTCGATTCGCATACTCGGTATGGATTTCGGGAGACCCAACACCACCCACTGTGTCATATTACAGCGAAATCACGAAATAAGTGCTCTTTTTATGGCCCCAAGACCTTAAATTGGGAGACTGGTCTATATTACAGATATATCCAAAAGTCCGATACAAACCATACTCAGTTCGGATTTCCTAAAACAACCCACTGTGCAAGATTTCAAATAAATAGTTTACTATTTTTATGGCCACAAGACCTTAAATCAGGAGATGGGTATGTATAGCAGCTATATCGAAATATAGTCCGATCGAGACCATACTCAGTACGGATGCCGAAAGTTCTCACATAACCCACAGTGCCAGATTTCAGCGAAATCAGGAAAGGAGCACTTATTTTATTGCCCTTATTTTATCTCCCTTAAATCGGGAGACTGGTATATATAACAGCTATATCCAAATGTAGTCCGATACAATCCATACTCAGTTCGGATTTCCTAAAACAACCCACTGTGCAAGATTTCAAATAAATAGTTTCCTATTTTTATGGCCACAAGACCTTAAATCGGGAGATGGGTATGTATAGCAGCTATATCCAGACCATACTCAGTACGGATGCCGAAAGTTCTCACATAACCCACAGTGCCAGATTTCATCGAAATCAGGAAAGGAGCACTTATTTTATTGCCCCAAGACCTTAAAGGGAGACTGGTATAAATGGCAGCTATATCCAAATGTAGTCCGATACAAACCATACTCAGTGCGGATTTCGAGTGTCCTAACGCAACTCACAGTGCCAAATTTCAAATAAATCGACTTCTAGCTACGAAATCAGAAAATTAATGCTCTTTTTGTGGCCCTAAGGCCTAAAGTCGGGAGACCGGTATATATGGGCAGCTATATCCAAATATAGTCCGATCCAGACCATATTCGATACGAATGTTGAGAGTCCAAACACAAGTTACTGTGCCAGATATCAGCGAAATAAGTCACTAAGTGCACTTTTTGGGCCCCAAGACCTTAAATCGGAAGATGGGTATGTGTACCAGTTATAACCAAATATAGTCCGATTTAGTCCATACTCGGTAAAGATATCGAGGGGTCTAACACAGCGCACTTTGCCATATTTTAGAGAAATCGTTTTTTAACTCCACCTTTTATGGTCCCAAGACCTTAAATCGGGTATGTAGAGCAATATCCAAATATTATCCAATCTAGACCATGCTCAATACGGATGTCAAGGGACCTGATAAAATTTACTGCGACAAATAACTTTATGGGCATAAGACCTATATCCAAATATTGTCCGATCTTGACCATTCTCAGAACCGATCTCAAGGATCTTAAGACAATTCGCAATAGATCCGGATTTGATGGACCCAGGACCATAATCGGGAGATCGATGTTTAAAAAATAAAGTCCGATCTAGACCATACTCGGTACTGATGTAAAGGGTCTTAACATAACTCGCAGTAACATATTGGGTTGCCCAAAAAGTAATTGCGGATTTTTCAAAAGAAATTTAAGCGAAATCCGGAAATAAGTGTGCCTTTTATAGGCCACCGTAGTGCAGAGGCTAGCAATTCCCACAATGACGCTGAACGTCGAGTTCAAATCCTGGCGAGAGCATCAGAAAATTTTTCAGTGGTAATTAACCCCTTCTAATGCTGGCGACATTTGTAAGGTCTTATGTCATGTAAAACTTCTTCCCTTACGAGGTGTCGCACTGCAGCACGCCGTTCGGATCGGCTGTAAAAAGGAGGTTCATTATCATTATTATAACCTCCACCATCGTTTGGGGGTATACTAATTTCGACATTCC